>NC_053025.1:250719400-251000843 GCF_003073215.2 Triticum urartu
GCCCATAGATTTTATTGTTCTTGATATTGATTGCCATCCGTCATGTCCTATTATACTTGGTAGACCGTTTTTACGTACTATTGATGTCGTGATTGATATGAAGGAAGGCAATATTAAATTTCAATTTCCACTAAGAAAGGGAATGGAACACTTCCCTAGAACAAGAATTAAGCCACCATATGAATCAATCATGAGGGAATCTTTTGGATCTAGAACTAAAGATGACAACATTTAGATCTTTGCATTATGCCTAGCTAGGGGCATAAAATGATAGCAGATGTTGGGAGGCAACCCAATGAATAAAATTTAATTTAGTATTCTTCTTTCTGTTCTTGAGTGTTTGCACAATTATGCTACTGTTGTTATGATTGTGTTTTTTATGTTTTAATTAGTATTTGTGCCAAGCAAAGCCTTTGGGATCATGTATGGGTGATAGTTGATTAGATCTTGTTGAAAAACAGAAACTTTTACACCCCGTAAAACCATTTTAATTAATCACAGGAGTGCGAGAAAATCCTGGTCTTTGAACACACGATTGATATACAAATTTCCCATGATGTCCTAATTTTCAGAAATTTTTGGAGTTTTCAAAGTTTTCGTATTGCGACAGACTGTTCTGTTTTTGATAGCTTATGTTTTCTTTGCGTTGTGTGCTTATTTTGATGAATCTATGGTTTGTATTGGAGGGTATAAGCCATAGAAAAGTTGGAATATAGTAAATATAATGCAAAAAGAAAATATGAATGGGTTTGCAAGAGTACTTAGAGTAGTGATTTGCTTTGTTATACTAACAGATCTCACGAGGATTTGTTGAGTTTTGTGTGATTGAAGCTTTCAAGTTTTGGGTCAGATCATGATGGATGAAGGAATAAGGAGTAAGAAGATGTCAGATTACAGGGTCCGGCAAACCCTCGAGGTTCGAACACTGGGGTGCGCACGAAAATCTCTCTCCCCCTAGCTCATGCTCTCGCCATGATCTCAAAGCCTAGCCCGCCGAACCCAAGGAACAAGGGACAGAAGAGTTTACACTAGTTTGGGCCACCTTTGTGGTGTAATACCCTACTCCAGTGTGGTGTGGTGGATTGCCTTGTAGGCTGAGGATGAACAAGTACAAGGGAAGAACAGCCTCCTGAGGAGAGGTGTTCTTGAGCTTGGCGAGCGTGTGTGTGTGTGTGTGTGTGTGGATGGTCCGAATGACCCGTCCCCTCCTATGGTGGTGGCCAGTCCTATATATAGAGGCCCGGGTCCTCTTCCCAAATATTAGGCGGGAAGCGATCCCACAACGGCCAATTTGAAGGGGGACAACTAGTACAAGCTATCCTGACAATTTGGTGGTGACGCCGTCGCGGGCTCCATGGTGACCTCCGTCCTGCCGTCCTATTGGTCTTGGTCTCGTTGCACCAATATGGAAACCTTTGCCTGCTGCCTTGGGACTCCTCGCCTGCGCTTGCCCCTTTAGCACCAAAGAGGCAACCGGTACTCTGCGCGCTGGCGTCCGCCTGGCCTTGGTCGTCATGGCTCATGTCATGCGAACCTCACGAGGTGCCCCTTGCATATATCTCTCCGCTTCTCGGGAGCCAGCCTAGGGAGGCTGCCCCTGAGGAGGTCTTGTGTCGTCCGCCTCGCGAGGGTCTTGAGTGGTTGTTGATGAAGATGGGCCATACTAGGCCGCTAGTATAGCCACGCCCTGGTCCGCAGGCAGGCAAGTCTGGGTACCCCCGTTCCTAGGACGCCGACAGTAGCCCCCGGGCCCAAGGTGTGCTCATACTTGGCTTTGCAATGAAGCCAAGGGTCAAGTGCGGAGCGCCGCGGGCCCCAATCACTACAAAAAATACACTTCCGTGATGATACGTGTTTGTCACAGTAGGTCGCATTTTCTGTCATGCATGTACATCCATGACGATTTTATGACAGAATCAAGATAGTCATACCTGTGCTGTCGTAGAAGTGTTCCACGACATTACCAAAATTCTCGTCACGGAAGTGTCCACTTCCATGACGATAAATCCCGCGTCACAGAAGTGCTTTCGTCAAGGGTGACCGACACGTGGCATCCACCGTAACGGAACGCCGTTAAGCTATCAGGTCAGGTTTTGGATCCGATAACCCGTTAACAGCCCCGACCAATAGGGATTTTCCACGTGTAAAATCATCATTGGCTGGAGGAAACACGTGTCGGCTCATCGTTGGGACAAATGTCATCCACTCATTGGACAAAAGGCGCCTACGATACGTCGACACGTGGCATGGCCCAACAGAGGCCCATTCCTATGAAAAGGCCGGCCCGTTTGACTTGGTCAAAAGGTGGCGGGCTGGCCCATGTAAAGCTTGTTAACGGCCTGTTCGCATATAGACCATTTACAGCCCGCTAACCCAAGGCCTGTTACGCCCTATCCGAATTAGGCCCAGTAGCATCATCTGGGCCACTCAATATGATTCCATCCCGTTTTCACTTCTGGCCCATGTATGTCCCATGACGTCTTTTGGCCCGTATGAGGCCCTATGTAACTCTTGGCCTATTAACAGCCCGTGGTGAAACTGGCCCGTAATGAACAATGTATCACTTTACACCCATTAATGGCCCATGGTGAAACTGGCCCGTAATGAATAGTGTATCACTTTATACCCATTAACGGCCCGTTATTCCGTTGAGCCATTTCCAGCCCATGTTATCTTTCGGCCTTCTCAGATCCCATTTATTCTTGGGCTCATTTCCAGCATTCGTTTACTTACGGCCCGTTTATGGTCCGTTAATACGTTGGGCCGTTTTCATAGCGTCATCAAATATGGCCTATTAACGATGGCCCATTATGGTCAGCCCATGAACGGACGATTCCAACTCTAGCCCGTTTACGGCCATAATGCGGCCTGTTATTGGCCCGTGTTTGGCCAATCGATCATACTGCCCGTATAAGGCCCATTGATGATACGACCCGTAGAAGGCCCATTGTTTCTATGGCCTGTAGAAGGCCCATTGTTTCTATGGCCCGTAGAAGGCCCACTGTTTCTACGGCCCGTAGGAGGCCTAATGTCACTACAGTAAATATTAGCCCATGGTTATTGTGGCCTAGTTTTAAAAAATTGGTTATTGCAGCCACTACCAAACTGCGGAAAAAGAACTGCAATGACTACAAGCAAACAAATAAACAAGACAACAAGGAAATAAATAAGAAAGCAACTTACACTAGGCTATCACGGCTATCAAACATATTACATCCACTAGGCATCAAAGTTCTCCACCAGTGCAAATAAACGCGCTGACAAAAGAGTATACAAAATTGAGAGCACTTCAGAAGGCACTAGGCCTGGCCAGGTCGCCCCCCCCCCAAACAGCTGAAGAAGCTGAGTAGACCTCAGTTGTGTCAACGATAGATGCATCAACACTAGATTTAAGGCATGATGGTGCGCAGGGCAGTCCTCTGACATCTTCATTGCATCTTTGACTTCAAGTCGGAGCTGAGCTGAAGCAAGCCTTTCCGCTTTAAGTTGAGACTGAAGAAGTCGAACTAATTGAGGCAGCGACTCCACAGAGGTTGTCTCACACCTGCTGGTGTGTAGCTTCAACTCACTGTCTTCATCAACACAGGACCTTGGGGTCATCTCGCTGTCCTCAAGATGGTTTGGCTCACTATCTTCCCTAAAGTTCTGCTTGGCGTAAGAGATACGAGTCTGAAAGAGAGACAAGGAGGCACGTAACAGGTTTCACAATTATATAAGCAAATAAATGGATTTGTTCTGCATAAGGAACATGTTTTTACAACTACAATTTGAAACTGGTAGTTGTTGCAAACATCCAATCAGATGTAAACAGCAAAGCAAACATCAGTGGATGAAATGATGCCTATCCAAATCTATACTAGAACAAAGTTTGAGGTCTTGAGAAGGATGAACTTACATTACATGTTAACACGGGCTGGACAAAGTCCTTCTCCATGTTGATGGAAGGATAATTCAATAAATTCCCCAAAGAAAATTCTTTATAAGCATTGCCATTATTCTACATTTTGCAAAGAGTAAATATAGATCGAATAATATTGGAAGAAACAGAGGATAATGAAGCTCAGGTGCAGACTGATGATACATAATCAAATAGCAATTAATTAAGTACATCGTTACAAGGCAAAAGGGAGAGAGGTACTAACTAGAGCAATGCAGAGCTCATTATTGTTTTGAGATCGTATGATCCTTTGAGCAAGAAGATTCATCTGAAATTAGTTTTCATACAAGAGAGAAGGTAAGGCACAAGCAGAAATTTAGGAGTTCAAATTTTCAATTGATATCATAGACAGTACCTGATATGGCCAATCCTAGCTCCGGCCGTGTTGATGTTGCAGTTGTTCAAGGATTTAAATGCATGCATGTTGGTTTGGCCCATGATGCTTATCATATGTTTAATATGGACCAAGGGACGCATGCATATGCTAGTACATGCACGTACAAGGTCAAAGCATTGGCTGGTTCAGTTCTAAATACGTCAGGGTCAAGTCTTGCTCGGAGCTCCAATAAAATAAGAGATACAATTGATTTGTTTGAGTTGCCAAGGCTGCTGGAAGTAAATCCTAATTCAGTTTGGACACGTATAGATGATTTTATGTGGGACTCTAATTGGAGAGATAGAGGTACAACTCGCTGGTTTAAAAGGAAAGAAGTGCAGACAAGATTCTTATTTATATTCCTGCCATGCAAAGAGAAGTACGGCCATCCATTATCTAGAGATAGAGTTGCATGGAGCTGCCTTTCCTTAAAGACCATCGGTTGGGGGCCACCAACAGATTACATGAGAAGCGCATCCCATAGCTGATTATTTTTGGCAAATCTTAGTCAGTTGATAATTTTAGGAGAGTTCTGTTTATTTTTCTTTCTTGTAGCATACTCGTGTTGGGTCGGCTATATTGATATAAATAGCTGTAGTAAGGTTTTTGTAAGAGATGTTATTTTGGGATATGAATTAGACATGTGTGTGTTTTTCAGCCGCCAGCCATTATCGAGTTTAGAGAAGTCTTGTCAAAATCTCTACTGGCGTGTGAGTTCCTGCGACGCGATGCGTAGGGGATTACAAGCTGAGCCTATATGGTTCGTCCACGTTATTCCTTCGGATTGAGGGGTTGGCGTGTTGTTTTCGTGGGATTTGCGAACA
Organism: Triticum urartu; assembly: GCF_003073215.2. Classification (NCBI taxonomy): domain Eukaryota; kingdom Viridiplantae; phylum Streptophyta; class Magnoliopsida; order Poales; family Poaceae; genus Triticum; species Triticum urartu. The sequence goes on from NC_053025.1 coordinate 250,724,538, forward strand.
TCTTCGTAAACCCGTGACTTGTTCTTGCTACGATGGAGGTTTGTGCCGTGAAATATCGGGCCAACAACGGATCGACCCTCGTCTCAAGGTACGGCCCTCATCAGTACCTGACGCTGGGCTCCCAGCAGTTCTAATAGGAGTTTGGCCACTGGAGTAGGTGTAAAGTGTGGTACAGTTGGGCTTGTGTTTTCTGTGGCTGCTGATCTATCAGATTTAACAGGTATCACTACCTTTTCCAAATACCTAGTTTGTACTCCTTGAGGATCTGCACTCACCCTCTTCGTTTTGGACATCTATTATGAAAGAACAACATTTGACTGGAAAAACATAGTGTGACGACACATGGAATAGGTATAGAAAATGGATAGGTATGGCATATACTCATATATGATGGTTAAACTAAGCAGATGGTGTAGCTAAGTAGAAGTAATGCAAGAGGTCAGATGCAAAATATGTGCGACCAATACAACTTTGCAAAGTTAGAGCAAGCACCTTGATGGGTGAATAAGATAGGCCATCCTCCACCATGCCAAGTTTGTTAGCCAGTGGATCATTCTGCAATATTCCTCTCGTGTGTGCATTCTCATATTCATTTTGATAATGTTCAATATCTGACATGCATGAAAACATAAAAACAAGTGAGATTTTCATTGTAATGCAGAATTGATTCTAATCCAATATTGCCTCCCTGTAAAACCCTTTGTGCTATCTCTGCAATTCTATTAAAAGATGCCATGCATGCTGTAATTTGTTGTGTGCATTAATATAATGTGGCCTACTACTCAAAATATGAGAGCTCCAGAAGTGATGACACTTCGCAGATGATAGCTTCAACATATAGTAAAGAAGAACAAGTCGACCTGACCTGACTGATTCAAAATATACTAAGGGAGAACAACTCGACCTGACCAGTCGACCGCAAGAGAAGAGTATCATCTTAAAGAAGAGCAGAAGAGCAAGAAGATTGAAGATATTACAAGTATTTCAATACAATGTCGGTTGGCCACCGATGATGAACTAGAGCGCATAGAGAAATACTATTATTTCCGGTCTCTCCATATGTGGCTCACATGCATTTCGAAACTAAAGTAGGAACACTTAGCTAACCAATTAAACATCTCTCAGTTTTACTAATATCAGCAATAATATCAGATATGAATTTGTACAACTAAGCTTATTTAGCTCGACGGGTGGAGCAGTGCTATTGTGACACAAACCATGTAGGCTGATTGTGGTCATCATAAAATGGGGAAAACATAAGCATGATGAGTACAGTGTTGACCGTGGCAGTGGGATGGCAGATCTGAAGCTGCAAACCGTGCAAAGGGTAGTTAGCAACTGATGTTTGGTTTGAAATAACAACTAAGATTTGGTATGGACAAGAAAGTACGGTCAACAAGTGACAAAGAAATGCAATTATGCTGTCTCTCTATATGTCGCGACATGCATTTGGAAACTCAAGTGGGACCTTTAGCTAACCAATTAAATGTGTCGGTTAACTAATATCAGTATCATATCACAATCATATTTGACAACTAAGCTTTTGAATTCTGAGTGTTGTGTTGTTTAGCTTGAAGGGTGGAGTAATGCTAGTACGACAGAAAGCACCTACGCAGATCATAGTAGAGTAGATAAAAGGGGAAAACCCTAAGCATCAAGAGAAAAATCAGGAAAGTGGAACTAGCTAGACAAGTGGGTGGCACACATGATTTTCGAAATGAATATAGGAACATTAGGTGACCAATTAAACGTTCTCTGTTTTAGTGATATGAGCATCATACCAAATTCGTATTTCAACACGTAAGCTTTGGGTTGAGGTCTTGAGGAGCAGTGCTAGCATGACACGAAGCACCTACGATGATGTAGTGAATATAAAGGGGGAAAACTATAAGCTTTACCAGTATAGTGCCCGTGCCATGGCGTATCTGAAGGTGCAAACCGGACAAAGCTACTTCGCAACCAATGTTTGCTTTCAACTAGCCACTACGATTTGGTACGAACAAGAAAAGTACAGTAAACAAATTACGATCTATTTTCCGGGTGAGATCAATAACTTAAGCACATATGGAAGAGTACCACCTCTCTTGCGACGCCGTGTAGGCCTATGCTGATACGTTGAGGGTGCTGCAGGTGCGATGGCTGTCGGCGGCGGGGTTGAATGCTTTAGACGGTAGACGGCCGGGTCGGGGGATATATCCTGTTGCCGTGGACGAGGCGGTCGTAGGAGCGGCAACGGCAAGGTGGACGACGGCGCCAATGAAGCGAGAGGAGGCAATGAAAGGATCTTGGTCTAGCGCCGTAGATGAGAGACGTCCATCTCTTGCAGTGGACGACGGGGTAGGGGAAGCGGCTCCGGCAAGGTGGAGGATGGGGTGGCGGACGGAGGAGGCTGGCCGCAGTGCGGAGGTTGTCATGCCGCCGATGGTGTATGAATGGGGAAATGGAGGGGAGAGGGGAGGGATCTCAAACTTTGGGACGCGCTTCTATGAAATGGGGGAAAGTTACGGACTTATCCCCCGTTTAAAATTTCGAACATCGCGTCGGTTGGGGATAGGACGGTAATCTCGCATCTCCCAAATATTTGTCAGTAACTATTTCGGGCGAGGAGAGGGTGTTTTGCTGCCCACGGTTGGCGCCCATGGTGTATGAACGGGGCTGACAGGTAGGGAGGTTGTGTCACGTCTGATGGAAGTTACACATCTGCCCCTATTTAAAATATTAGCCTACATCGATTTCGGACGAGGAGAGTTTGTTTTGCCGCCCACCGTGTATGAATGGGGAAATGGAGTAAGAGACACATGTCTTTCGGACAATCTTGAATCAAATGTGTTTTGCGGCCCACGTTTGGTGCCCACCGTGTCTGAATGGGCTCAGAGGCCATCGTGTCATGTCTGATTGAAGTTACTAGTCTACCCCTATCGACAATAGTGTAAATCCGGTCAATAAGGATGTCAAGTGTCAGGGGTAGACAGTAATTTCCATCTGCAAACACTTGCTTCGGGCAGCCCACAAATTATAGTGGGTGTTTAGCCGCTTCGTTCAAAACTTGGGACCTGGCAAACTAAATTCAAATCCAATTTGTATTCAATTACGAATATCCATAGATAACTATACGTTTTGTTATTTATTTCTTCAAAACCACAACAAAGATTTATTCCACCTTTATATATGATTATGATTTAGAAATGCCGTGATCTTCGAATTCAGTAGGTTGGATACACTCTGAGTCAAACAATTATTTCATCCAATACAATATGCTCACACGAAAAACAGTTCACCTTATGTCAATCATGAGGATTACCTCGCCTAAAAAATTCATATCATTACAACACATGGACAACATAGGGGGTCTTGCAACATAATCCATTCAGAGGCATGACACAACATGCAAGTACTATAATCTAATGCCAATTTGAACTGGTATCTAAAGAAGAACTAGGATTATCTTGGGCTTCAGATAGCATAAATAGGAGGACCTCCTCCATCTTCAAATGCAACATTCTTACTTCCTCCAATTCTTGGGTTGCTTGCATAATGCGTGCTTCTAATTCTGTAATTTCCAGCCTTAAGATAAAGATTACCTCATTCATGGCAGCCACACCATCTCTTTCTGCCTCTAGTAGAGCATCAAGCACTATAATATATGTGCTCAGACTGCTCTCCAGCGGTGTTGCCTCTGAACTGCTACCATCTTGTAACATGGATGGCGCACTGCTTCCACAAATAGATTCTGGGGTTGTACATTGTGTCCTAGTGTGAATGGCATCCTGAAAGGTCTCCGCTGGACATCAGTAAGAGATAGTTATCGTATGATCCAGGCAGTAAGCTTACATGGTAAACGACAGACGAATTATTGCCGAGCATGGCAAACTATATTTAAATGGTTCGAAGCAGCATCAGCCGAAAAGAAATTAAAATGGTAAGATGAAACTAGGGATGTATGTGGCAAATAAACGACATCCGCCAGTCCCATCTAGTTAGTTTTTTCTACCTCCCTAGTTCATTTTCCTCAAAAACTCTTTTGAACTATCATACCACTAGTGGACTTTAATCAAGATTAAACGAGACCCAGTTGACATCACTAGTTGAAAGGGAGTGTACAACTTCTATATTTAAGTTGCCAAGGCATCAAAGCAGTTGAAATAATCTGAGAAAGCACTTAACAGTGTGGCCTCATATAAACTATGAAGACAGTCCTGTAATGAAGTGGAGAGGAAAAGTGAAGGACTCAAATGAAATAGGCGTGCATTTCTTTACGATAGTACAACAGGAACTGCTGACATATTGGCCAACTCAGGTATAGCGTATCAACAAATAAGCATTCGAATCAAGCAATACAACAAAGCAGACAACTAAACTATTTGTATTTCCGTAGGATTACACGTTGAGGGCACAAGCCAAGAAAGCAACCCACTCGCATTACATTTCACATGTACTAAAACACACTGGCTTACCATATGTTGCTGTGAATCCTAGCTGCTGTTGCAATGTTCTTTGAAGATATCGTCAGCATCCCGTGGTGGCAAATCTAGTTGTTGTAGTTTATTCTACACCATCTATTTAGGTAAAATTAATTTTAATCGCATGCACTGGTCCGAATTGATCATCAATGGTTCATCTAAACTAATGAAAGAAGGGTGTGTGCATACACGACAATATATCTGCTTCCCTCTATTTTTATGCTTGTTCGAGGTGCCAGCCCAAAAGAACAAAAATTTTGCTTGATGGGGTTGGTAGCTCCATAATTAATAGAAGCATCAAATTACTCATGCAACTTGGGAAGATCAAGAACACACAAACAAGTAATGAACAAAGGCTTGGAGTAGTGATGTAATAGCTAGCATCAGAAAATGTAGGGTAAAACGAACAAAAAGCAGCAGAACCACATGCTAGTTTGCTGATGTGTAATTAAGCATAGAGAACGTTAAGCAGTCTGATGGAACCAATAGGTGGCATCAGAACAAAAGTAAAGCATATTAACTATATGTGCACTGGTATGTAATTTAGCACATGTAACATGTTCACTGCCAGAAGTATGGCCCTACAGGTGCAAGCAGAATAACGCGTCTCATGAAAAACTGAATGATGCCCTGAAGAAATTCAAAGGTGCGATGCTTATGCTAGGAAAGTGAACGTAGGTGCCAACCGTTGGATAATAGTACCTGATTCTCGGCGGCGTATGGGTATCGTTGTCATACTTGATAGCTAAGGATCGTCTATGGTGCTCGTGTTGCGGTTGAGTTCAGGCCGGCTGTCACCGTCGCTGAAGCGGCTCCGGCGCTACGGTTGCGGCGCTTGTCGACATACAAGAAAGCTCATCTGTGGTAAGTGAACAGTTGCACGATAAAGAGAAAAACCAAAGGAGCACAAATCGAAATAATCTGATGAGGCTGTGGCGTCGGTAAAGCAGGGCCGGTGGAGTTGAATATGGCGTCCATGGAGCGGGTCCGGTGCAGTGGACGAAGGCTTCGGCGGGCGCATTGTACAGTGATTTTGGTGAGGCGGATCTGTTGCGGCGGACGAGGGGTTGTATGAAGGGCCAGTGAAGGGGCAGACGAGTGAGTCAGTGAAGGGCCCATGTTGTGGTGGACGAGGGCGCCGGTTAAGCAGATCCGATGCGGTGGACCATGATGGCGGTCAAGGAGATCTGGAGCGGTGGACAAGCCAGTCGCTGAAGCGGCTCCGGTGAAGTGGTGAGTTGGCAGTTGGGGGTTCCAAGGTGCGGAAGGTAGATCCGGCGGGGTGTGAGGTCCACCGCTGCGGCGGAGGACTAGATTCGGCGGCTTGCCGTGGTTGGGGGTCGGGGAGGGGAAGGGGAGGGGCTCTAGGCAAGAATGTTGGGGGCAAAGAGGGGAAAACAATGGAGTTACCAAAGCATCCCTTTTCCGTTCATGTGGCAGGGGTAAAACAGGAATATCGCAGGGCTAAATTTTCGGGCGCGTGATATTTCGATGTAAGCGGAAAGTTTGGAAGCTTTTGGCGCCTAAAATTATAAGTATTCTGCTCTCGTATGGCCGACTATGATATCATGGCCGACAATTTGTTTGTTTTGCACGCAAAAAAATGTGCAAGTTTTGAAAATCAATGTCTCCAACTCAAAACTTAGATTGTCCATTCAATTCAAATATGGATCATTGAGCTACTACAAGAAAATACCATCATACGGTCCAATTCAAATGAAATTCCAAATGTGTTTATCCTAAATATTATGACAAAAGCAAAAACGTGTATGTGTATGAATAAAGTGGATGATTATAAAGTTTGAACATGCCTGTATGTGTATATATCTAGGTTTGATATATGAATTTGAAATCATGAAATCCCGGCTTAAAAATGTACCTCCATTTAAATGAATTACAAAAGCTAACGATGGAGTCGAATTCCAAAATTCCAATCTTAGGTTTGTAATTCTGGTACATCAAGGTATATCACACATGTTCAAAAGTATCATTGTCTCATAGTACAAACTGTGAAGCAAATTGATCAACCATGAGTGCACAATATCTCAATTACGCTAAAGTCCCTCAAATATAGACAGCTCACTCTTTATCTGAAGTCAACCCCCCCCCAACCCCCCCCCACACACACATAGAGAAGTTGTTCTCTCCCCAAACACCAACACACGAGCACATTAACACCCCTCTCTCTTGTAAAGTCTGGACCCCAACATAGGTCTCTATCACTTTGTCTCTTGGTCATGCACACATCTCTTCCCTCACTCTCTAGGTCTCCCGCTATCTCTCTTACCCAAGCACACGCACTATGTAGAGTGTATATTTGCCATACACACAAAACGTTGCCCCCAAACGTCTATCTCCCTAGTTATGTGGTTCTCGCGCACTCACCTCACACACCACCCCCACTGCAAACAAGCACACTTTGTCTCCTTGTGCACCACTCTCCTCTTTCTATCTGTCCCACATGCGGACCCGCCCCAGCTCCTTCCCTGTATACATATATGTCGTGCTCTTTGCATAGCTCCGTAATGTATAATCGTTCTCGATTTCGCACATTGTTCTCTACACCATCTATTCTAGATCTCTCATGAAGTCCCTATCACACACACGATGACTCGCTTCCCTTGCGTCTCCGTTCATAGGCCAATTTCAGACAACATCAACATTGTCTCCCTATCTATATGCCATTTATGGACACAAACGACCACTCTCGCCCCCTCTCTTCCTCTCTCTCTCTCTCTCTCTCTCTCCGTCGCTAGCTCTCTCTTTCTCTCGCTCTCACACCCCTCTCCCACACACACACTCGATGTCTCTTCCAAATAGTCTACTCCCCCCGCACGCACCCGTGCTACCTCGCTACTACACATGTCACACCATTCCCCCTTCCCTCATACTAGGTTTACATCATAAGTGGTCTCCCTACTCCACATACACTCTTTCCCTCTCACACACAAACGCGTACACAAACACACATAGACACGCACAAACACACATTTATCTGGATCCTCATCTCTCCTCATGTCCGCATGTGTATCTCACACACTCACTCTCTAATTATGTATATGTGTCTCCACGTTACACAATGCAAAGCCCCACGTACATGTCTCTCTCTATCCTCCACACACATAGACTCAAAGAATTTGTTATCATTGCCTCAGTCTCTAACATATCACACACACACACTGTCTCTCTCTCTCACACAAACACGCTCAACAAGGGTTTCCTCGTGAATAACTTACCGTCTATTCATCAACAATCGTGGTAGTACAGCGAACAAGAGACGTGAAAAAGAATAAATCTACACGTGCTTAGACCACCTAGTATGACTACTAGGACTAGAGCAAGCCAAAAAGCACGCTGCCGTCACCCCCTCCTTATCGGCGACGGGAAAATCTTTGTTTTACACAGTCGAGAAGTCATTGTGCTAAGGCCCCACATGCCTAGGCGTTGAATAGAATGTAGATGCTAGTTTACGGAAGAAAGTATTGATAATACGTTTGTATCTCCATACTTATATTTGTTCTCTTATAAAAAACCGAGTTGGTGATGATGGTACGTGTGCCATCTTGCAATATAGACCGTCCGATCTATATCTGGGAGATGGTAATTAAAATAAAAGATACCCGCACCCCTCTGCACATTTGCAGACAAGGCCTTCGCTCGTTCATCCTTATCTCCAACAAGCCTCATTGTTGAGCAATTAAGGAAGGAAGCCTCTGGAACAAACTGGCCTGGTGGCTGCTGCCGGCGTCGTCAATTCCCATGCCTCCGCTCAGTCCGACCACCAACCACCACCACACCCCACTCCTCTTCACCTTATCTCATATTTCTCGAGATATCATTAGTTTTTACACATGGGATTACTCCCGCAAGGGTCAACCACAACAACTGTTTTATAAAAAATGCATCTTGATGTTCCGTGCAATGCACGGATCTTGCTAGTACTCCTACACAAGACTAAGTTGGTGATGCTGGTGTGTCTGCCATCCGTCGTTTCTGACCATTAGATGTACATCTAACGATTGTGAGGTAAGTTGTTGCCTCTTCTCACCAACATCCCACTTGTCTACCAATTTGCAAAAAAACCCATAATTAGTATCTTAAAACCAACCACATCCGTCCCTGACCTCACCAAAACAGCCCAAGGAATATATTCTAATTGAAACATAATATATCTCTAGTGACATATGTATATCAAAATTAGAGTGTTTTGTACCAAGTTTGTGAATAAGTATTATTCTAATTATGATTCATTGCAACGGACATGAACATTGCTAGTATTTCCAACCATGCATTTTTTCTTAGTATTCCATAGATTCGAGTTTTCCATCAAGATATTAGTCACTCATGGTTGATATTTACTTTCAATCATGTACACATATGCACTATGTAACTAGCCTTTCTTATTGGCTTCCAAAGCTTAACTTTCACTCCTACTTACAATATGTAGAGTATTTAACAAAAAACTACCACTTTCAACCAGCCCTAGGAAGAATCTATTGTACAAAAAATAGCAAAAACATACCCAAAATTTCTTAATCCACGCCAAAAACTACCTAGTACTCCTACCGATTAGGTTCGTTTAAACCCATTTATGACAGGGTTGGCCTACACGTCCGTGCTAACGAGGCAGCTTAAACCAACACATTTTGTTTGACCGTTGACACGAGGGACCCACATCTGACCTTCTATCCTGTTATTTCCCCACAAATCATTATTTTTCCTGAACATTACTTCAAACAGTACTGATGCATGTTCGTCGGTGGCGCCGGTGATAAGCGAGTTGGCCGCCGCTCTGCCGGAAGGGCCAGACGCCGTGCTGGCCTCCGCACGGGTTGGCAGGCTGGCCCGAGCGTAACTCACGAGCGAGTAAGCCGCCGCGCTGGCCTTCGCTCGAGCCAGATGGATGGCCTTAGCGCAGCGCGCGTGAGAAAGCCACCGCACTGCCGTGCCAATCTATCTAGCAAACCTTGTAGACAAGCAGCTGGACGGAGCTATCTTGGCTAGCTAGCGTCCATAAGCGCCCGACGGAGCTGGCATCCGGGCTGCCGCAACATGGGCTCCGCACCGCCGGCGGTTTTGACCTCACCTTATGCCGGCGGCGGTAGCTGTGTCCCATGGCCGAGGATAACTAGGTGGACGGGCCGGAGGTATGAGGTCAGTCGAGGATTTTTGTTGGTAAGAGCATGTACAATGGTTGATAAAGTAGTCTTATCTTAAGTCTTCCACGTATGCAAGTGGTAGTAGTTTCTTGGCATTTTAGTGGTTTCTTGCAATATTAGAGCAAGTACAATAGAGCTGAGTCAGCGGGCTATAAGAAATAAACTAGTATATTTCTGCTTAGTTGGAGGAAAGAGAAGAGGAGAGAGAAGGTAAGCGGGCTCTTCGTGAAGAGCCAGCTATAGCACGTGCTCCTAGGCACTTTGTGAGAATGAGAAGTGGGCCACATAATGAAAAAGTAGTACACTCTTTTGATCTATTATTGTACAAGTTGGCTATAAGATGGGTTGTAGATGACATGGCAGTGGCTTATAGCCAGCAGCAGATGATAGGGGTTTCTTGTAAGGAACAATGTATGTACTACTAGCGACAAAAGGCGATTCTAGGTTGCATTGTACTCCAACGAGTACTACTAGTGGTCGCGGGAGTGTATACCTCGTTTTGTGGATTCGATCCCGGCCGAACGCACAGCGGATTTTTCTTAAAGAATAGTACTACTACACTTTGCTGCGAGCCAATATTTTACACGGGTAGTTTGAGTTTTGAAGTCAAACGGACGTGCGGCCCCACAATCTGGGTGCACTGGACAGCCTAGCCACATGAACGGGTTTTCCTTCCCAGCATCCCATGGCTCGCGTGCTCGCCCTAGCCGCACCTCTCTTGGAGCTTCCTCATCAGCTAGTAGCATATTTAAACTAGCGCCTCCCAATTAAGCCCGAGGAGTAGGAAAAGCCTGGCGGGGCATTGGGAACTGTGCAATATGGCTCTGTACGTAAAGTGCTCCACTCCCTCCGTCTAGGTGTGTAAGTCACCTTACGAAAATCAAATAATCCCGAAACAATTAGGCACCGTACATTAACTCCCTTCTCGTTTTTTGTTTTGTGGCATATCAACCAATAAGATATGTGCGCTGTGCATGCTTTCAATGACTTGAGACTACCAAACATAACATGAAGTGGTTAGTTCATTGCATACAATGCTATTAATTAGCAAAAAGACATTAACTTTTCTCGTTTTCCTCTCCACCTTGGTCGCGATGCACAACGTAAGATGACTTACACACCTAGACGGAGGAAGTACTACTACTGTGTAGCTTGTGGAGTTATACGCATGGACTTCACTCCATTATTGGCTCTACTATAAAAGAAATTCCTCTTGACGTGTTTTTTTGAAACGAAGGCAAAAGCTTTGCTTCATCTCATTCATAAAGAAGGAACTACTAACAAAGTTTGACGAGATCCATTACACCTCCACAAATGGAAGTGAAAAGCCTAGTCTCACTGTATCAAATAACTCAAATGTTCTGCCCCCGCAGTAACCGTCGCTGATAAACAGGCTGCTAGTGTGTGCGTGAGAGGAGCGGGTGAGTAGGCCAGCTAGGTGAGAGGAGCGGCTGAATAGAGCACCGAGAGTACCCACTAGGCCACTATGCAGGTGTACATCCCCTGCATTGATAGTATAGCGATGGTTCTAGAGAACAGTAGTACCCTCCACTTCCAACTGTAGCTCCTGGTGCACTATACTAGACTAGAAGTACAGTACATCGCACTACTAGTTGAGAAAAGTAGTACTAGTACTGCTAAAGTACGAGTACGTACTCCTCCGTCACATAATGTAAGACGTTTTTTGACACTAGTTGGCATGTACAAAAAATGGCAAAAACATACCTAAAATTTCTTAATCCACGCCAAAAACTACTACCTAGTGCCAAAAATTTCTTACTAGTGCTATTATTTACCGTATAATGCAATCCCATAACGTTCCATAATCCCTTCCTTTCAAAAAAATCTCTTCTGGAGAGAAGATTGCTATCTCCACGCGAGCTTCTCATAGGCTAGCGCCACCGCATGCAGTCATGTGAGAGAGAGGGAGACATCCATGCAGCATGCAGAGAGAGGAGAACGCGGGCGGACAGCCAATGGGCTGCATCGGGCATTTATAGCTGCTAGCTCCTCCCATCCATGCGCCAGGGGTATTTCCATCCAGAAAGCATGAAGCGAGCCCCTGCCTTGGTATCCGGGTCTGCTCTTATGCGTAGAGTAAAAAGAATCGGAGGGAGTAATAGTAGTAAATAATACCCTCACCACTTCGCTGAGGAACGATCTACAGTTGGAATGGACGAGGCCCTGCGGTTACTACGCTCTTATCTCCTCCTCGCCAGTTCCCCTCCCCTCGAAGAGAAGGCAGTTCGTCGCTGCTCCCATGGATTCGCCAGGCGGTTTTCCTCCTCGTCGGGGCTGGGAGACCTTGGACGACGATCTTGTGGGAGAAATCGCACGCCGCTCCGATGTCCTCACCGCCGCAAGACTTGGTGCTTCCTACACCAACTTTTTCAAGACGCTGCTTAAACAGGCCATGCTTGTTGGTCTTCCATGCGTCCTCGAGGAGAAGGTTCTTCTATGGGACAATCCTTCAAATAGTCCACCACTCCCTGGCCATGGTTGCACGTTGACTCCGCTAGAGTTTCCGATGTTGAGAGGTAGTCGGATTTTGTCCGATGAGCAGGTCCGTAATGGAGTTTGATCATGTAGTACTTAGTTATTCCATTTCCATCCCGTAATTTCTCCGCTGCCCACCGTATATATAGGTATGGGTCGGTGCCAACGAAGATTGGCTTGCATAGCTCCGGCCGGATACCACCATCATTTTGCACAACATCCACAACAGTGCGATCGTTCCAGTAGACCCCTTCTCCACCATTGGGATCGGCCTTCCGGACTGGCTGGGCTTGAATACGTATGATGATTCCTACATGAGATTGAAGAAGATAGCAATTGCGGACCGGCCGACAAAGCGACGCGGCTACGGCGATTACTATCTTATCACGGTGTTTGACATAAGGATTGACATCAATGCAAGAGGCAGTAATGGCAGAGGCTGGCGCATGTTGGCGGCGGCAGATTTGTACCCGTACACGTTCGAAGATGCCGTGCGCCATCTAGGCCGCATCTTCGCGGTGACAAGCCAAGGGACTTGTTTCATCTAGTTTCCATCCTACGGTACGTGAGATTACAAACGGAATGCACAAACCATCATTTGCATCCCTAACGGTACTCCATTATTTTGCAGGGACCAGTCATCCCCCGATCAAAATAAGATCGCCGATCCTGGATGTGCATTTGCATCCGTGATTTGGTCTAACCTGGAACCTTGTAGCTGACTTTGGCATATTGGGATCAACTATCTTAGCAGTCGTTACCCATGGTACCACTAATTTGCAACATGGTCACACAATCTACCATGATTAGACCGTCACCATCTACCCAGGTGTTCCATTTTTATCCCTCTTGCCTTGTCTTTCATTGTTGTACTAGTAGTATACTTTGTAGTACTAGCAGGAGTACATTTTACCTTGGAGGACGCGTATAGCTAGCTAGGCCCTTGAAGACTTCAACCCACTAGCTGCCACCATTTTTGTTTTTCCATGTCTTACTATCTCATCGATGTAGCCAAGAGTGGCTATATATAATAAGCCGGTTATTTTACTTCCTCTATACCGGAGTAGTACTATTTGCTGCACAGTATTACCTACTGCCATATTTGAGCACAACATTATTATGCATGGACCTTGACTATGTACGTCACCATGTGTCCAGATATGGGATGCCGCGTGTACCAGATGAACGGCGCCGAGTTCGACCCCCGTGATGCTACGTGGGTGACGAGGAACACTCTTGGAGAGTACTTGCTTTTCATCGAGGACATCTACCCCATTGTGAAGCGGATGCCACCTTCTTGCTCGACACGGAAGGCCTGCCGTTCATGAAGCATGGTTGTGTCTTCAGTGTGCACCATCGGATGAATGACATGCTGGGACACTCTATCCCTGATTTATGCCGCTTCAGCTTGGATGAGTCTCCATCGTGTGGAACCGGACTAGAAATCTGCGACAACGATTCCCGTTGCCCACCACTATGGATCGTGCCATCCATGAAGAACACCTGGGACTGGAACCTAGAGGAGGACATGTAGTCCATCTATAACGTGTAAGTGGAGTACGGTAATTGTGAACGGTAGCGCTGTGAATATATGTAGACTAGTCGTGCACAAATTTATCACATGAATTGGAGATGAACTTGTGTGGCATACTGGCATTTGTCCATTAGAATTAATTACTAGTAAATTTGTTATGTGTACGTGCAACTTGTGTAGTTGTTGCACGGGCTCCAACGCACTCTTAGAGAAAAAAAAGGTGGCACAGCTTTGGATATACGTGACGTGGTGGCATCATACAGTAGCATCGTTCGCTATAGTTGTAGTACACTCCTACTAGGACGACAACTACTATAAAACCTTGCACTTGGCTCTTTGCCTCTTCGGGAGGTTCAACAGTTCGTACTCGTGTGAACCTTGCACTTGGCTCTTCGCCTCTTCGGAAGGTCCAACAATGATGATACTATAGTACAATATGCTTCTCGCAATCTGACACCGATTGAACTGTTGCACGTCCACCGCGAGGGCGAGGGCAAGGGAGAGGGAGAGGGCGTTGTAATCAAAACCCTCTCCTCATCCTGTGAACCACCACGCGCGTGGGCGAGGGAGAGGCATAATAAGCAAGCTTCTCCTCGTTCGGAGAGTTGACGGGACACATCAAAGCAGTACTAGTACTAGTAGTAGTAGTCCATATTGTGTCCTTTCATATTAATATGGCTTAATTTGAAACAAGAAAAATACACTAGTTGTCAACGTATGTAACAATACGCTCTTTATGGTCAGTATATATAGTTTTGCGGCGATTGTACGATCACTAGCTCATCGTAGAGCACCGTATTGCACCCTACTGACCGGCCACATAGTCGACATGGCACTTTGTTGACTGGTTAAATTTTCACATGGTTTCTGGGTCCCACCTGTCAGTTGGCAGAGCAAAGAAATCAGTTAAACAAAACTTTACGCAGGCGCGGCATGAGTCCAACCCTTGCGCGCGGACCGCCCTGGCTGTGTATGTGAGCGCATGCACATGTCCTCACTCGGTCTTCCAACAAAGAGTGTACATCGGCTATAAAACAAAGAGTGTAGTACATGATGTACATCTACACTTCAAATGCATTTAGCCTTTAATCTAAATCGATATTGATTGACTAATGTACCAACTTGTGCTGTAGGTATAGGCTACATGTCTATCCTTAATTACAGCATGCAACGGCCTTCATTTAATCTTCTTATCTCAATGGTCGCATGCACACATAAGTCTGCTACTTTTGGGCGTTAATTATGCCCTGGTCAATGTGTAAATCTCTAAATGTACAGTCTTTCACGGACGTAGGGAGTAGGTTGAGCACTTGAGTGTGAGCGTGTGTGTTGCATCGTGTGCTGTGTGCCGCATGGGTGCGTGAGTGTTGCGCGCGTCCATGTGTACGTGTGAGTGTTGCATGTTGCATGCATGCATGCATGGGGCTTACTCCCTCGCATTGACATGTTCATATTTCAAGCTTCCTATGTTCCCTCCATATGGTGATACTCCCTCCATTCCGAAATAGTACGGAGTAAAAGCCTCCCTCTGTTCCCAAATACGGAGTATTTGTCTTTCTACAGATTTCAACAAGTGACTAGGTACGGAGCAAAATGAGTGAAGTGAGCGTAGAGGCATAGGGATACCGTAGAAAGGAAGTCCTCGCGATCCATTATTCCCCATCTCGGCCAGAGAGAACTATTCAACTAGTCTTCGCAGTGAAGTGACAATACACGCTGCAGCAGATGGGACACGTAATTAATAAGTTGAACCAGCGTGTTGGTGTTACTAAATCAGCCTTACCCAGTATTGCCATCTCTTCTTATTCCTCCTCTCTTCTTCTTCCTCCTCTCTTCCCCATCGTCGGCCGCACAACATTTACCCCCGCTCACTGCTCGCCCGCCCGCGCCATCTTCCTTGGTAGCTCGCGCGTGCCATATCCCCCTGCTCACTGCTCGGCCACACGAGGAGAAGCTTCCTCACTTGCCCGCCCGAATCCACTTCCCCACTGGCTCGCAGGCACCGAAAACCCCAATGGCAGACCGACTGACACGCAGAGCCGTGATTGGAATTCCCTCCCTGATGTTCTGTTGGACCAGATCTGTAGTCGTATGGACCTACTCAGCACCGTCCGTCTAGCTGCATGCTCGGTGTCTTTATACCGTCTACTCGTCTGCAACTGGCCGGCTCTTTTCAAGACACCCTGCTTGCTGATGCCCGATCCTCGCAGGTGGCCCAGACACCGACTTGACGATCCTACGGAGGTTGCCATGGTACCCCTCGACATGCTACCACTACCGGTCCACCTGTCCTTCATGCGCGGCAACTACTGGGCGGGCATGAAGGCCAACTGGATCTTCCTCATCCACCACACCGGTAGTCCGTGGCGTCTCGTGGATATCTACATCCAGCGAGAGATCACCCTTCCATCGTTGGATAACGCCGCCATCGAGCCTCACGTCCCGCCGGACACTCCTGCCTACTATGCACGAGATGCATCAAGCTTTTGGCTCGACCTCTGTTTGCAGAAAGTTGTAATCTGCGAAGTGCCCACACCATCAGAAGACTACATGGATTACAAGCTCATTGCCTTGTTCAACATGGGATTAGTCTATCTGGAATCCGGTCGCCATACATGGTTATGGCTCATCATCAATCCTGTTGAGGCAACATTTCTGTCTGATGATATAGTGCACGATAGCATCGTTTACGCGGTCGACACACAGATTGGCTGCCTATACTGGTGGAATCTATCGTCGTGTAATTTTTCTATCTCATCTCATCTTTACCTTATGAATACGACTGCTTGTTCATTTGTTACAAATTTAGAATGCATAGCATGTCTATAACCACATCATTGCTATATGTTCCTCTCATTTCCTAGATTTTTATAACCACACATGTTATTGTTAGAGTTGATATGAGAACAATTGGCATCTAATGATTGTTATAATAAATATTATGAGCATACCATCATGATTGCTATATGTTACTCTCGTTTACAAGATTTTTATAACAATGCATGTTATTGCTTAGAGTTGATATGAGAACAGTAGTAGTAAGTGCTATGGTAGAATATGAGTAGGCGTTGTCGTAGTTGTTTTCCTCTCATTGTTACATGATGTTTGAACCATGACATATTGCTAGAATATGAAATCCATTGGCTTATTTTTTAACTTGGGGTATGATTATGACCATGGCATTGCAATTCTCTGTCTATGATATGTGTCACTGTTATAATAATCTTAATTCCACACATACTCTGAACAAGATTGTTTATTTTTGTCCTTTTGATCTCCAATTTGAATTGTTGCAGCAGACGCAAATGCGCTGGCCTTCATGATTCCAGGACCTGGAATCATACCAGCCGATGGGTGGTGGTTTATTGCTCGTTCAGCTGACGGCGGTCATTTGATGCTCATTCGCACGTACCAAATTGACCAAACCATTACATGAAACCACATGCAGTACAATGCGTGGGGCATTCGTGACATTAATGGCTATGGCTGCTTCGTGTTCGAGAAAGATCCCAGCTCCGTTGGGCTAGCTGTATTCAACTAGAGGCGGGGTTTCAACCTCGGCAACCACTCCTTGTTCCTCAGGCTCAATTATCCGATCATCCAACCAATCATCGATCATATCACCGGCGATGATTACTGTGCTATGCAACTTCCATTCACGAGGGGGGGTTGTGTTTACACTTCACACCATGGGTTTCATGAATCACCATATCCAGAGATTCGTCGACACAGCTTGTTGCTAGATAATCTTCAGTGTGTGAACGCATCAAGTTTCCATGCGATGGATGGCTTTTGCAAACCCAACAAGCAGCAATGTGGTTCATGCCAACAGAAAATATGCACAACTTGATTCGTGCTGATATCTAGACTGAGCCATGTATTCTGCTGCTGTAGCACGACCCTCTTTTGTTGGATATTATGTACTGTTGTTAGTTTGAAGCACTCCTCTGGTTTGAAGGATAGATACCTTCCTGGGATCAAGTGCATCCTAACTCACCTGCGTAGGATGTACTGATAATGATGATGAAGATGCTGTGCAGAATCCATATATATATATATCAGTTAGGCTCCAAGTGCGTACTTGTTAGTTAAACCTATGTATAAATTGTGACACTAAATATGACTAGTAAGTACTCCAGTACAGTAGCAGTACTAGTATACGTCGGTCAAATTATTCATCATGTCCACACATTGAATTGACGTGACAACACGCTGCGCGTGAGGTGACACAAGAATCCCGATGGCGTGTTCGGGTATTCTGTACTTAAGATTTGGAGTACCACTTATCTATCGAAATCTTTCATCATTCACTTAAAACAGTTGATTGATCATACATTGAGTACCATATAACTGGAATTACCGATGCAAGTCGAAGAAGGATTGGCCGGTGATGCCGGCTGGCGTCAAGTTCGATCCCACAGATCAGGAGCTGATCGAGCACCTTGAGGCCAAAGTGAGTGCTGACAGCGCGAGATTTCAGTCTCTCATCGATTTGTTCATACCAACCATCGACAGCGAGCACAACATATGCTACACCCAACCTGAGAAACTTCCAGGTAAGACACCGATCGGCCGTCTACTTGCACAAACATATTCCTTTGTTTATAGCTCTATTTTTCTTTTTAGATGCAGACCTGGTGAAGCAATTACAATTTGACAGTTAATAAAAAGTGAAACAAGTGACTGCAACATGCCAAAGATGTTATGAAAATGCCAACTAGGTACACTAAATCCTGTATTCCACAATACTGCAGGTATCACACTGAGTGGCCTAAGGAAGCATTTCTTCCAGCGCAATTCCAAGGCGTTCAAAAGGGGCACGTGGATGCGTCGCAAGATATAGTCGGAGTGCGGCATGCACGCGATGTGGCACAAGACCGGAAATACCTTGCCGGTGATGGTCAACGGCCGGCAGATGGGCATCAAAAAAGGTTCTGATGCTGCACACCAACAAGAACTTCGACAAGCAAAGGACCAACAAGGTGATGCACCAGTACCACCTTGGGGACCTGGAGCAAGAGAAGGAGCGGGAGCTGGTCCTCTACAAGATTTTCTACCAGACGAACACTAGGGCCAGGAGTAAAAAGATTATAAGTTAGTTTGGTATTGGTAGTTGTTCTACCTTGTCGTCCGCAAGTTGGTATTGTTGTTAACGATCTTTTGGTATGAACTCGCATTTGCTTCCAACCATCATGTCGAGGGTCGACGTGGATATAAAGCAGAATCATTTGTTTCGAAATGAATTTTCAGGCACCTGATTTTTATTTGATGGGTAGCATAAGCACCCGTCGTTCGAATTCACAGTTCTCCAATTTTTTCAAAACAAGTGCATGCACTTATTATCACGATAAAAAAACAATATCCGTGCTGCATCCCAGTTATCAGTCTGTACTTGCAGAATTCTCTCGTTTATTGAGGACGCATATTGTTTTTTCAGGTCGAGCAAGTTTCAGCTGGGCTGTAGACTGCCCAGGCTTGGTTTTGTTTTTAACAGGCCCAGCCCATGACGACAACGGGGCACAATGATCCACCAGGTATCTACTGGCCTCTGGCCCGCTGGTGTTAGTTATATTTTGTCTTACAACATCCGCAGGCAGTTTTTTTACTAAATCAAACACACAGCCCAGTTCTATTATCCTCTTGAAACGCATGTCCTGCATCCGTTTTCTAATCTCCACCTATAGTTTTGCTAGTTCATATACACGTATCATTATATTGAAAACACATAAAATTCCCTTTTCATATTTACATCCTTAGTTTTGTTGTTTTTTCCCACCCAGCGCTGATTTTTTACAACTGGTTTTCCCTTAAACCAACTCAATTGTCCCACGTCTTATTTGCTTAGAAAAACAAAACGACTTTTTGGCAAATCAATAAGTTCTTAAAAAATGTTTATCATTTCGGGATTACAACAGTTCGGACTCCACCGAAATATGCAAAATAAGGTTGAACTTTTTGACCGTGGTCCTGGGCAGAAAATGGGTTGTAATAAATTACTTGAGAATTAGCAAATGGGCTGCAAATTATAAAAAATAGCAAATGGGCTTTATGTTGTCTGCCACATATTTGGAGGCTGACTTGTGGGCCTACTAAGTTCATGCGTACACAAGGTTTCTCAAAAAAGAAACTTAGTCAACAATCGACTCTACCAGCATCAGATAGTTAGATGTCAATCTAACGACAATCGTGCTTCTTCAGTCTCTGATCTTCCTGCCCAAGCCGCCCAAACCAGCGCCATCGGAACCGCCTACTCCCGCCTCCCGTGGCCGGCAGTGCTGCCGGGCAGGCCTCACGGCCCCATCATACTCGCATCCCTGGCCTATCTATCCCTCTACTCACCCACACCTCTTGTTATTTTCCGGCGACGGTAGCCGAACTAGTCAACCCTCATACTTTCCACCGTATGGGCAGCCACTACCGTGTCTACCCTGGCTCCGTGTCATTCCCTTCGTAGGCCTCACCGTCGTCCACCGCCCTGGTGCTCTCGGTGCAGCGTGGTCAACGATGTCCATCCAATGGTCGTAGTGCTTCATCAACCTCTGGTCTTCTTGGCCCAGCCGCCCAAAGCAGCGCCGGTCGTGCCGCATGCTCCTGCCTCCCATGGCCGGCTGTGCTGCCGCGGAGGCCTCACCGTCCCCATATTACTCCCACCGCTGGCCAGGCCATCCCTCCACTCAGCCACTCCCCCTGTTATTCTGCGGCGACGACAGCCTCACAGCGCAACCGAACCAGTGAACCCTCGTACTCCTCTCCGCATGGGCATCCACTGCCGCGTCTTCCCCGGCTCTGTGTCGTCCCCTTCCTAGGCCTCGCCGTCATCCACCGCCGTGGTGCTCTTGGCGCGGCATGGTCAATGTGGTCAACGATTGACTTCCATCGGAAGAGTACTGTACTGTAACGCCCTCGATGCGGCTATATCTCCTACGTGTCGAGGCACGACTTAGAGGCATAACTGCATTGAAAGCAATGTCGCAAGTTAGACAATCTTCACAACATCCCATGTAATATATAGATAAAAAAGGGGAGATACATAGTTGGCTTACACTCGCGACGTCAATCAAAGTACATAAATAGCATTACATCAACCAATCACTCATGGCCCGACTACGACGCCAAAATAAAAGATAAACCCAACATGCGACACGGTCCTGATCGCCCCAATTGGGCACCACTACTGATCATCAGGGAAAGACACATAGTAACGGCGTGAGTCCTCGTCGAACTCCCACTTGAGCTCAAGCGCGTCATCTGGAACGGAGTAATCAGGCCCTGCATCTGGTTTGGAAGTAATCTGTGAGCCATAGGGACTCAGCAATCTCGCAGCCGCGCGATCAAGACTATTTAAGCTTATAGGCAAGGCAAGGTACAATATGTGGAGCTGCAGCAAGCGACTAGCATATATGGTGGCTAACCTGTTCGCAAGAGAGAGCGAGAAGAGAAGGCAAAGAGCGAACAAATAACTAGAGAATAACCTGCGGCAAGCATTACTCCAACACCGTGTTCACTTCCCGGACTCCGCCGAGAAGAGACCATCACGGTAACTCACACAGTTGATTCATTTTAATTAAGTTAGGGTTCAAGTTATCTACAACTGAACATTAACAAATTCCCATCTGCCCATAACCGCGGGCACGGCTTTCGAAAGTTCAAATCCCTGCAGGGGAGTCCCAACTTAGCCCATGACAAGCTCTACGGTCAACGAAGGAATAGACCTCCTCCCGAGATATTCCGATCAGGCTCGGTATCTCGGTTCTACAAGACACTTCGACAAGTCAAAACAAATCTAGCAACACCGCCCGAATGTGCCGACAAATCCCGATAGGAGCTGCACATATCTCGTTCTCAGGGCACACTCAGATTGTCTTAGGTACGGGTAGGCCAGCCCAGAGTTGCCCCTGGTGGCCACCGGCAGCTGACAGGCGGACCAACACTCAGAGGAGCACTGGCCCAGGGGGTTTAAAATAAGATGACCCTCGGGCTCCGGAAATCCAAGGGAAAAGGAGGCTAGGTGGCAAATGGTAAAACCAAGGTTGGGCATTGCTGGAAAAGTTTTGATCAAGGCGAACTATCAAGGGGTTCCCATTATCACCCAACCATGTAAGGAACGCAAAATCCGGGAACATAACACCGATATGACGGAAACTATGGCGGCAAGAGTGGAACAAAACACTAGGCGAGAGGCCGAGCCTTCCACCCTTTACCAAGTATATAGATGCATTAAGATAACAAGGCAATATAATGATATCACAACAAGTAAAATAATGTTCCAACAAGGAACGGTCTCCAATCTTTACCTGCAACTAGTAATGCTATAAGAGGGGCTGAGCAAAGCGGTAACAAAGCCAATCAACGGTTTTCTAGGACATGGTGGGTTAGAGGTTTGACATGGAAATTTGGGAGGCATGATAAGAAAGAGGTAGGCATCGTAGCATAGGCATAGCAAAAGAGCGAGCATCTAGCAAAGCAAAGATAGTAGTGATTTCGAGGGTATGATCATCTTGCCTGCAAAGTTGTCAGAGTTGACTGGATCCTCGAAAGCAAACTCAACGGGCTCCTCGTTAGCGAACTCGTCTCCCGGCTCTACCCAAACAAGACAAACAAGAAAACGGAACACAATCAACCACGAGCAAACTCAAACAACATGATGCAAACATGGTATGCTATTAGGGATGCGATATATGATGCATATGCAAGATTTGACAAGGAATGAATGAACCTGGCCTCAACTTGGAAATCCAAGTGTGCCACTGGAAAGGTGAGATGAAATCGCTTGAAAACGATATAAAGATCGCTGGAATCGGAGTCACGGTTTGGAAAATGGCAAGCAATTTAAATATGGCACCCGTCTGCGATATACAGCAAGTAGCCATCTAAATGCAACAAGATAAACATGCTACATCACTCAAACATGGCAAAAAAATACATGGCAGGGGTCCATTCATGATGCTTAACAAAATATGAACACTGAGCTACGGCCAATTCATCCATTAATAGGTTCAAACAAGCATGGCAAAAATGCATTTGGTAAACAGATTTCAGACTTAGTGAAACTAACGCTTGTCTGGAATTTCAGATCAGGTAGCCCACTTTGGAGCATGAAAACTATATGCTACAGGAGCTGAACATGGCAAATTAAAGCATGGCACGGATCTACTCAAAGAGATTAACAAAAGTCCCTTAGCGACCTTGAGCCAAAAGGGATCAGAAGATACAATTGCAAGCATGTGAACATGGCAAAAACATAATCAGATCACAGACTTAGTGAAAAACTGGAGCATGCAAAACAGTTATCAAGTAGGCATGTATACGAGCTCGATGCACTCACTACAGAGCATGTCATGACAATCTAAGAATACACCCATCAAGAATACACATTATACAAGCTAGACATGGCAAGAACAATAACATAGCATGCACGGATCAACTACAACATCCTCGGCAAAATCGCTAACAACTAGACAATCTGCCCAGATTCACGAAATAGCAAAAGTAGAGCTCGATTGACTCAAGCTAGGGTGCTCCATAATTGCAAACAAAGACATGGATGGATAGAGCACTACAAGATTAACAAATCATCCTTACTGATCATCCTCAAAAGAGGCACGGATCACTAGGAAATAACATGAACATATGGCATATTGAAATAAACAGATCAAGGACTTAGTGGAATTGCTAAGTCCCTGAAATCAGCATTAACGAACGCACCACTTTGCAAGCTTGTGCTAGTCACCACACAGATCACAAAAATACATGAGTTGCACCTCTGGAAAGATGGCAAAACATATAACAAAACACATGTAGAGCTCAGGAGCATATCATGCACACAATAATCATGGCAAAAATTTCACATATCTAATTGGAGCAGCAGATCTGACAATTATCTCAAATAGCATTCTTCCAACAGCATTTCGGGCATCAAGATGAACTGAAATGAAAATGATGCAATGAGATGAAATGATGTGCTCTCTGAGGCGAACATTTTGATATGCTATATGCCCAAAACGGAGCTACCCATGCGGAGATATCACAGGTCAAAGTATGCAAAATTACTGGAAAAAGGGGGGGAAAGTCAACCAGATCTAGGGTTTCCTGTAGCAACCCGGATCCGGATCCAGATCGAGCAAGCGCGAAAAACGAGGTTCGCCGGGGGTCGGCGCCGGAGTAGACGAGGGCGGCCGGAGCGAGGGAGGCCGGCGCCGGAGTGAGGACGCCGGGGCGGAGGCCGATGGCGGCGCGGGGCGGCGCTGTCGGGGTGGAGCGCGGCTCCTGCCGCCGAGGACGAGGCGGTCGCCGGCGGGGGCGTGCTGCGGCGCGGTGGCGCGGGCCGCCGGCGATGGAGGCGAGGCGGGGCTGGTACGCCGTGGTTGGAGAAGACGAAGGCGCGGGCGGCGGGAGGAGATGTGCCGGGGAGGGCCCGCCGTGGGCTCTCCGGGCCTCGGTGCGGGGGCGGGCGGCGGCGGCGCGATACCGTCCGCCCGGGACGGACCTGTCCGGCGGCGGCGCGATGAGTTTTTTTAGGGTTTGGAAGGAGGGGATCCGGAAATTTCGAGGAGGGGTCTTTAAATAGGCATAGGAGGAGCTAGGAGAGTCCAAATGAGGTGCGGTTTTCGGCCACGTGATCGTGATCGAACGCTCTAGATGATGGAGATGGTTTTGGTGGGTTTTGGGCTAAATTGGAAGGGTGTTGGGCTGCAACACACACGAGGCTTTTTCGGTCCCTCAGTTAACCGTTGGAGCATCAAACGAAGTCCAAATGGTACGATACTTGACAGGCGGTCTACCGGTAGTAAACCAAGGCCGCTTGGCAAGTCTCGGTCCAATCCGGAAATGTTTATTCCCCACACACGAAAGAAAAGGTAGAAATGACCACCGGAGGAGAACGGAGCGCCGGAATGCAAAACGGACAACGGGGAAAATGCTCGAATGCATGAGACGATCACGTATGCAAATGCAATGCACATGATGACATGATATGAGATGCATGACAACGATAACAACACACGGAGAAACAAACCCGAACCCGAGAAAATAAACTAACTTAACGCCAGAAACGGCAAGAGTTGGATTACATATTAGGTAAATTACATCTGGGGTGTTACAACACTCCACCACTATGAAAGGATCTCGTCCCGAGATCTAGGACTGAAAGAACGCCGGGTACTCAGAACGGAGGTGATCCTCGCGTTCCCAGGTGGCTTCACGGTCGGAATGGTGTGACCACTTGACTTTGAGGAATTTGATTGAGTTGTTGCGAGTCCTGCATTCAGTTTCTTCAAGAATAATAACGGGGTGCTCACGATAAGAGAGATCTTCTTGGAGCTCAATCTCTTCGAAGTTGACGGTGCGGTCAGGTGTCTTGAAGCACTTGCGGAGCTGAGAGACATGGAACACGCCATGCACATTTGCAAAGTTTGAAGGAAGCTCGAGTTGATAAGCGAGATCGCCTCTCTTGCTGACGATCTTGAAAGGTCCCATGTATCTAGGGGCAAGCTTCCCTTTGATACCGAAGCGACGAGTACCTTTCATTGGAGACATGCGGAGGTAAACATGATCTCTGATCTCGAAAGCGAAATCACGGTGCTTACTAGGATAGTAGCTCTTCTGGCGGGATTGGGCTGCTTTGAGGTTATCTCGAATGACTTTGCACATTTCCTCTGCGTCTGTGATTAAGTCATTTCCCAGAAGTTGACGTTCACCGGTTTCAGACCAATTGAGAGGGGTACGGCACTTCCTGCCATACAGAATTTCAAAAGGGGCCTTGCCCGAACTTGCTTGAAAACTGTTGTTGTAGGAGAATTCAGCATATGGAAGACAATCCTCCCACTTCATGCCGAAGGAGGTCACACAAGCCTTGAGCATATCTTCAAGAATCTGGTTGACACGCTTGACTTGACCGCTAGTTTGAGGATGGAAAGCTGTGCTGAAGCGGATGTTGGTGCCCATGGCCTTCTGAAAAGAATCCCAAAACTTGGAGGTAAAGATGCTGCCACGGTCTGAAGAGATCACTTGAGGAATACCGTGCAGTGAGACAATTCGAGAGGTATACAACTCCGCCAATTGAGCTGCAGTGATAGACTCTTTGATAGGCAGAAAATGAGCCACTTTAGTGAGTTTGTCGATGACAACGAATATAGCATCATTGCCACGCTTGGACTTTGGAAACCCAGTCACGAAGTCCATCTCAATGTGGTCAAACTTCCATTATGGAATGGCAAGAGGTTGGAGGAGACCTGCTGGCCTTTGGTGTTCTGCCTTCACTCTTCTGTAGACATCACGCTCATTCACGAACTGAGCAATCTCGCGCTTCATTCGAGTCCACCAATAAGCCTGCTTGAGGTCCTGATACATCTTCGTGCTCCCCGGGTGGATGGAGAGGAGAGAATTGTGAGCCTCGTTCATGATCACTTTATGAAGGTCACCTTTGGGCACAACAATACGATCCTCGAAGAAGAGAGTGTCCTTTTCGTCAAGGCGGTAGCACTTGTACTTGGGTTGACTCTTGGCAATCCCAATCTTCACCTTTTTCACCATAGCATCAAGAAGCTGAGCTTGGCGAATCTGGTCTTCCAAGGAAGGAGAGACTTGAAGGTTGGCGAGGAAAACTTGAGGAACAACTTGCAGATTTAGTTTGCAGAAAGCTTCACAAAGCTCGGGTTCATAAGACTTGAGAATCAGACTGTTGCAATAAGCCTTCCTGCTCAATGCGTCAGCAATCACATTGGCCTTGCCTGGAGTATACTCGATATTCGGATTATACTCTTGAATCATTTTGACCCATCGGGTTTGCCTGAGGTTGAGATTAGGCTGAGTGAAGATGTACTTGAGACTCTTGTGATCAGTGAAAATGTCCACTTTTCTTCCCAATAAGAGATGTCTCCAAGTCAAAAGAGCATGCACAACTGCCGCCAACTCGAGGTCATGAGTGGGGTAGTTCTTCTCATTGGGCTTCAACTGGCGAGAGGTATAAGCCACAACTTTCTTCTCTTGCATCAACACTGCGCCAAGACCTTGGAGAAAGGCATCGCAAAAGACCTCGTATGGTTTGGATTCATCAGGAGGAGTCAAAACTGGAGCAGTGACCAATTTCTGTTTCAAAGTGTTGAAAGCGATGTCACATTCCGGAGACCAAACGTACTTGACATGCTTCTGGAGAAGATTTGAGAGAGGCTTCGCGATCTTAGAAAAGTTTTCAACGTATCTTCGACAGTAGCTTGCGAGACCGAGGAAGCTACGAAGTTGCTTCAAGTTCTGAGGTGGTTCCCAATTCACAATTGCAGACACCTTCTCAGGATTCACCGCAATGCCCTTGGCAGAGATGATATGCCCAAGATAAAGAACCTCATCGAGCCAAAATTCACACTTGGAGAACTTGGCGTAGAACTGGTGTTCCCTGAGCTTATCGAGTACCAAACGCAAGTGCTTGGCATGATCTTCCTTGTTCTTCGAAAAGACCAGAATGTCGTCGAGATAGACCAAAACGAAGTCATTGGTGTAGGCGTTGAAGATGAAGTTCATCATGCGAGAGAAAGTCGGAGGAGCGTTTACAAGGCCAAAAGACATGACAGTGTATTCATATGAACCATAGCTTGTCCTGAAAGCCGTCTTGGGAATATCTTGCTCACGGATTCGAATCTGGTGATAACCCATACGGAGATCAAGTTTGGAGAATACTTGGGCACCTTTGAGTTGTTCGAACAGCTCGTTGATGTTGGGAAGTGGGTATTTGTTCTTGATAGTCTTCTTG
Source organism: Triticum urartu (assembly GCF_003073215.2). Lineage (NCBI taxonomy): Eukaryota > Viridiplantae > Streptophyta > Magnoliopsida > Poales > Poaceae > Triticum > Triticum urartu. The sequence continues at coordinate 250,751,931 of NC_053025.1, forward strand.
TTCAATGGACGGTAATCAACACAAAGTCGGTCCATTCCATCCTTCTTCTTCACAAAAAGAACACCACAATCCCACGGAGAAGAACTAGGTCGGATGAGACCTATTCTCTCTTGAATATCGAGTTGCTTCCTCAGCTCCTTCAACTCTTCAGGTCCGAGCTTGTAAGGACGCTTGCACACTGGTTCCGTGCCAGGCTCAAGATCGATGACGAATTCAACTGGCCGGTATGGAGGCATTCCTGGAAGCTCTTGTGGAAAGACGTCTTGATATTCGCAAACGACTGGAATTTGCGAGATAGCATCCAGTTCACCCTTCTCATTGAGAGAAAACAAACGGATGGTATCATCACGAGCGGCAAAGACAATTACATCCTCAGACGAATGAGTCAATTGAATCTGCCTGGCTGCACAGTCAAGCTGAGCCTTGTGCTCAGAAAGCCAATCCATTCCGAGAATAAGATCAATATCCGAGTCACCACGAACTGTTGGAGAAGATAGAAATTTGTAGTCACCCAAAGTGATAGTAACATCCGGAGCAATGGAGTTAGCATGCATGCGCCTACCGGGAGAGACAACTGCTAATGGACTAGGCAAAAATTGCAAAGCCAAACCATGCGTAGATGCAAACGGTCTAGATATGAAAAAATGCGATGCACCAGTGTCAAAAAGAACATTAGCTGGAATATCGTTAATAGGAAGGTTACCCATGATGACATCTCACGAGTCCTCTGCCTGAGCTACATTCATCAAGTTGACCTTGGCGTACTTGGGGTTATGCTTGACCACAGTTGTACTTGCCGATCTCACAGGAGGAGGAGGGAGACGCCTCTGATTGAAGCATTTGTTGGCATAGTAACCCTTCTGTTGCCACTTGTTGCACGTGACCTCTGAAAGTGGACGGTGATACGGAGCACTTGATCTTGGATCTTGAGACGAAGTCTTGTTCTGAAAGCCAGGGTTGCGTTGGTGGGAAGATCCACTGCCACCTTTGCTCTTCTGCTGATACGGCTGACGGAACGGAGGAGGAGGAAGCCAATACTTCTGCTGCTTGGCCACTTGAGTAGAGGAAGAAGGAGTAGCATCTTAGACTCGCTTCTTGGAAGCATCACACCTCAGTTGAGCAGCCTCTTGCTTCAATGCCATGTTATAGAACTCATCGTACCTCAAGGGCTCAAAGAGAACAAGAGCTAGCTAGATTTCTTCTCTGAGACCACCCCTGAGCTGGTATATCATGCTCTTCTCGTCAGGGACGTCCTGCTTAGCAAAGCGGGCGAGCTTCTGAAACAACTTGTTGTAGTCAAAGACAGACAAAGAGCCTTGCTTCAGGATGCGGAATTCCTCACGCTTGCTTTCAACCACGCTATGGGGAATATGATGAGCTTTGAAATCTTGACGGAATTCATCCCGGGTAATCACACGGCCTCCTCTGGAATCCTTATACTGCTGGAACCATTTTGCAGCTTGGTCTTTGAGTTGGAAGGAAGCGAACATGACAAAGTCCTCAGGCCTGACGTTACTGCACTCGAAATGCTTGCACAAGTCCACGAGCCAATCGTCAGCATCAGTTGCATCAACACAATTGCTGAAAGTCTTTGGCCCGTTAGCAAGGAACTGGTTGAGTGTAGCAAAGTGATTCTCATTGTTGCCTTGGTTGCCTTGTTTCGCTTGATTGCACTCTTGAAGAATTTGCATGATCAACTGTGTGTTTGCATTGGTTGCGGCCATCACAGCTTGCCATGCCTCCAGAGGAGGTGGAGGTGGTGGCGGATCCTGATTCTGAATCTGATTTTGATTGCTGCTCTTAGCGGGAGCCATCCTGAAGAGGGTGACAACCGTTAGCACGTTGACAGATAAAATGAAGCTGAATCCAATGGGTTGAAATTGCAACATATAGTCTTCACATCCGAACAAAATGAACGAACGCATTCCACTTGAAATGGTCACATATCCATAAATTGAGGAGCCACTTAGAATTCAGGTAGAGGAATAAATCAACAAGGTACGGATCAAGAACGAATACTCGGTAAGAAATCCCAATCTCAAACCAAATATCCGTGGAAGAAGAACTAGAGATACAAGAATTCCCACCTATGAAACTACCGAACCTTTCCGGTTATGCAATCAGGTGTTGGGGATACAGGGGAAGCATAATATCTCACCCAAAACTAGCAAATACTACATCCAGCTGTATCCATCCTTCAACACATAACCGAGAAAAACTTCATCATGCGAGAGAAAGTAGGAGGAGCGTTTACAAGGCCAAAAGACATGACAGTGTATTCATATGAACCATAGCTTGTCCCGAAAGCCGTCTTGGGAATATCTTGCTCACGGATTCGAATTTGGTGATAACCCATACGGAGATCAAGTTTGGAGAATACTTGGGCACCTTTGAGTTGTTCGAACAGCTCGTTGATGTTGGGAAGTGGGTATTTGTTCTTGATAGTCTTCTTGTTCAATGGACGGTAATCAACACAAAGTCGGTCCGTTCCATCCTTCTTCTTCATAAAAAGAACACCACAACCCCACGGAGAAGAACTAGGTCGGATGAGACCCATTCTCTCTTGAATATCGAGTTGCTTCTTCAGCTCCTTCAACTCTTCAGGTCCGAGCTTGTAAGGATGCTTGCACACTGGTTCCGTGCCAGGCTCAAGATCGATGACGAATTCAACTGGCCGGTGCGGAGGCATTCCTGGAAGCTCTTCTGGAAAGACGTCTTGATATTCGCAAACGACTGGAATTTGGGAGATAGCATCCAGTTCACCCTTCTCATTGAGAGAAAACAAACGGATGGTATCATTATGAGCTGCAAAGACAATTACATCCTCAGACGAATGAGTCAATTGAATCTGCCTGGTTGCACAGTCAAGCTGAGCCTTGTGCTCAGAAAGCCAATGCATTCCGACAATAAGATCAATATCCGAGTCACCAAGAACTGTTGGAGAAGATAGAAATTTGTAGTCACCCAAAGTGATAGTATGCATGCGCCTACCTGGAGAGACAACTGCTAATGGACTAGGCAAAACTTGCAAAGCCAAACCATGCTTAGATGCAAACGGTCTAGAGATGAAACAATGCGATGCACCAGTGTCAAAAAGAACTTTAACCAGAATATCATTAATAGGAAGGTTACCCATGATGACATCTGACGAGTCCTATGCCTGAGCTGCATTCATCAAGTTGACCTTGGCGTACTTGGGGTTATGCTTGACCACAGCTGTACTTGCCGATCTCACAGGAGGAGGAGGAGGGAGACGCCTCTGATTGAAGCATTTGTTGGCATAGTGAACCTTCTGTTGCCACTTGTTGCACGTGACCTCTGAAAGTGGACGGTGATACGGAGCACTCGATCTTGGAGCTTGAGATGAAGTCTTGTTCTGAAAGCCAGGGTTGGGTGGGTGGGAAGATCCACTGCCACCTTTGCTCTTCTACTGATACGCTGATGGAACGGAGGACGAGGAAGCCAATACTTCAGCTGCTTGGCCACTTGAGTAGAGGAAGAAGGAGTAGCATCTCTGACTCGCTTCTTGGAAGCATCACACCTCAGTTGAGCAGCCTCTTGCTTCAATGCCATGTTGTAGAACTCATCGTACCTCAAGGGCTCAAAGAGAACAAGAGCTAGCTGGATTTCTTCTCTGAGGCCACCCCTGAACTGGTATATCATGCTCTTCTCATCAGGGACGTCCTTCTTAGCAAGGCGGGTGAGCTTCTGAAACAACTTGTTGCAGTCATAGACAGACAAAGAGCCTTGCTTCAGGTTGCGGAATTCCTCACGCTTGCTTTCAACCACGCTATGGGGAATATGATGAGCTTTGAAATCTTGACGGAATTCATCCCAGGTAATCACGCGGCCTCCTATGGAATCCTTGTACTGCTGGAACCATTCTGCTGCTTGGTCTTTGAGTTGGAAGGAAGCGAACTTGACAAAGTCCTCAGGCCTGACGTTACTGCACTCAAAATGGTTGCACAAGTCCACGAGCCAATCGTCAGCATCAGTTGCCTCAACACAATTGCTGAAAGTCTTTGGCCCGTTAGCAAGGAACTGGTTGAGTGTAGCAAAGTGATTCTGATTGTTGCCTTGGTTGCCTTGTTTCACTTGATTGCGCTCTTGAAGAATTTGCATGATCAACTGTGTGTTTGCATTGGTTGCGGCCATCACAGCTTGCCATGCCTACGGAGGAGGTGGAGGTGGTAGCGGATCCTGATTCTGATTCTGATTTTGATTGCTGCTCTTAGCGGGAGCCATCATGAAGAGGGTGACAACCGTTAGCACGTTGACAGATAAAATGAAGCTGAATCCAACGGGTTGAAATTGCAACATATAGTCTTCACATCCGAACAAAATGAACGAATGCATTCCACTTGAAATGGTCACATATCCATAAATTGAGAAGCCACTTAGAATTTAGGTAGAGGAATAAATCAACAAGGTACAGATCAAGAATGAATACTCGGTAAGAAATCCCAATCTCAAACCAAATATCTGTGGAAGAAGAACTAGAGCTACAAGAATTCCCACCTATGAAACTCCCGAACCTTTCCGGTTATGCAATCAGGTGTTGGGGATACAGGGGAAGCATAATATCTCACCCAAAACTAGCAAATCCTACATCCAGCTGTATCCATCCTTCAATACATAACCAAGAAAAACTTCGGAAACCATCTACCTCAACCTTCGAAAAGCATCCATTATACAAGTTATGGCAATACTCCCGAACTCCTGCCCCAGTACTGGGTGGCGTCCAGGTTATCTCACCAACGAACTGCATAAAAGTGATTTTCGATGTCGGCGTACTAAACTCAGGTATTCCAGAACTGCAATGATAAAATTGTGACGACAACACCTCGGAGCTCAACTCCCTGGGACACTGCCACAACCCCTAAAGACAGGAGGCACCAAGAACAATGTTCTCGTCACAAAACCATCAAAACCATTCCAAGATACCCGTGTGATCCTAAATTTTTTTAGTGAAATTTGAGAAGAGAAGAGTCAAAACTCTACGTCAGGATGCCTTACCAGAGCGATGAGGGGAGTGGGGAGTAAAAAGAATTCCTAAACTCTCCGATATATAATTCCTAAATGACTCAAAACATTTTTCTAGACACAACTCAGCCGCTAATAACGATCAAGCAGTGGGGCTCCTAAGGTCGGGGAAGGCTCTGGTACCAACTTGTAACACCCTCGATGCGGCTATATCTCCTACGTGTCGAGGCACGACTTAGAGGCATAACTGGATTGGAAGCAATGTTCCAAGTTAGGCAATCTTCACAACATCCCATGTAATATATAGATAAAAAAGGGGAGATACATAGTTGGCTTACACTCGACACGTCAATCAAAGTACATAAATAGCATTACATCAACCAATCACTCATGGCCCGACTACGGCGCCAAAATAAAAGATAAACCCAACATGCGACACGGTCCCGATCGCCCCAACTGGGCACCACTACTGATCATCAGGGAAAGACACATAGTAACGGCGTGAGTCCTCGTCGAACTCCCACTTGAGCTCAAGCGCGTCATCTGGAACGGACTCATCGGGCCCTGCATCTGGTTTGGAAGTAATCTGTGAGCCACAGGGACTCAGCAATCTCGCACCCTCGCGATCAAGAATATTTAAGCTTATAGGTAAGGCAAGGTACAATATGTGGAGCTGCAACAAGCGACTAGCATATATGGTGGCGTGAATGAATAACTAGAGAATAACCCGGGGCAAGCATTACTCCAACACTGTGTTCACTTCCCGAACTCCGCCGAGAAGAGACCATCACGGTAACTCACACAGTTGATTCATTTTAATTAAGTTAGGGTTCAAGTTATCTACAACCGGACATTAACAAATTCCCATCTGACCATTACCACGGGCATGGCTTTCGAAAGTTCAAATCCCTGCAGGGGAGTCCCAACTTAGCCCATGACAAGCTCTCACGGTCAACGAAGGAATAGACCTCCTCCCGAGATATTCTGATCAGGCTCGGTATCTCGGTTCTACAAGACACTTCGACAAGTCAAAACAAATCCAGCAACACCGCCCGAATGTGCCGACAAATCCCGATAGGAGCTGCACATATCTCGTTCTCAGGGCACACTCAGATTGTCTTAGGTACGGGTAGGCCAGCCCAGAGTTGCCCCTGGTGGCCACCGGCAGCTGACAGGTGGACCAACACTCAGAGGAGCACAGGCCCGGGGAGGTTTAAAATAAGATGATCCTCGGGCTCCGGAAACCCAAGGGAAAAAGAGGCTAGGTGGAAAATGGTAAAACCAAGGTTGGGCATTGCTGGAAAAGTTTTGATCAAGGCGAACTATCAAGGGATTCCCATTATCACCCAACCGCGTAAGGAACGCAAAATCCGGGAACATAACACCGATATGACGGAAACTAGGGCGGCAAGAGTGGAACAAAACACTAGGAGAGAGGCCGAGCCTTCCACCCTTTACCAAGTATATAGATGCATTAAGATAACAAGGCAATATAATGATATCCCAACAAGTAAAATAATGTTCCAACAAGGAACGGTCTCCAATCTTCACCTGCAACTAGTAACGCTATAAGAGGGGCTGAGCAAAGTGGTAACAAAGCCAATCAACGGTTTGCTAGGACATGGTGGCTTAGAGGTTTGACATGGCAATTTGGGAGGCATGATAAGCAAGTGGTAGGCATCGTAGCATAGGCATAGCAAAAGAGCGAGCATCTAGCAAAGCAAAGATAGTAGAAGTTTCGAGGGTATGATCATCTTGCCTGCAAAGTTGTTAGAGTTGACTGGATCCTCGAAAGCAAACTCAACGGGCTCCTTGTTAGCGAACTCGTCTCCCGGCTCTACCCAAACAAGACAAACAAGCAAACGGAACACAATCAACCACGAGCAAACTCAAACAACATGATGCAAACATGGTATGCTAGGCGGGATGCGATATGTGATGCATATGCAAGATTTGACAAGGAATGAATGAACCTGGCCTCAACTTGGAAAACCAAGTGTGCCACTGGAAAGGTGAGATGAAATCGCTTGAAAACGATATAAAGATCACCGGAATCGGAGTCACAGTTTGGAAAATGGCAAGCAATTCAAATATGGCACCGGTCTGCAATATACAACAAGTAGCCATCTAAATGCAACAAGATGAACATGCTACAGCACTCAAACATGGCAACAAAATACATGGCAGGGGTCCATTCATGATGCTTAACAAAAGGTGAACACTGAGCTACGACCAATTCATCCATTAATAGGTTCAAACAAGCATGGCAAAAATGCATTTGGTAAACAGATTTCAGACTTAGTGAAATTAACGCTTGTCTAGAATTTCAGATCAGGTAGCCCACTTTGGAGGATGAAAACTATATGCTAGAGGACCTGAACATGGCAAAGTAAAGCATGGCTTGGAGCTACTCAAAGAGATTAACAAAAGTCCCTTAGTGACCCTGAGCCAAAAGGGATCAGAAGATACAATTGCAAGCATGTGGACATGGCAAAAACATAATCAGATCACAGACTTAGTGAAAAACTGGAGCATGCAAAATAGATATCAAGTAGGCATGTATACGAGCTCGATGCATTTACTACAGAGCATGTCATGACAATCTAAGCATGCATCCGTGAAGAATACACATTATACAATCTAGACATGGCAAGAACAATAACATAGCATGCACGGATCAACTACAACATCCTCGGCAAAATCGCTAACAAGTAGACAATCTGCCCAGATTCACGAAATAGCAAAAGTAGAGCTCGATTGACTCAAGCTAGGGTGCTCCATAATTGCAAACAAAGACATGGATGGATAGAGCACTACAAAATTAACAAATCATCCTTACTGATCATCCTCAAAAGAGGCATGGATCACTAGGAAACAACATGAACATATGGCATATTGAAATAAACAGATCAAGGACTTAGTGGAATTGCTAAGTCCCTGAAATCAGCATTAACGAATGCACCACTTTGCAAGCTTGTGCTAGTCACCACACACATCACAAAAATACATGAGTTGCACCTCTGGAAAGATGGCAAAACATATAACAAAACACATGTAGAGCTCAGGGGCATATCATGCACACAATAATCATGGCAAAAATGACAAATATCTAATTGGAGCAGCAGATCTGACAATTATGTCAAATAGCATTTTTCCAACAGCATTTCGTGCATCAAGATGAACTCAAATGAAAATGATGCAATGAGATGAAATGATGTGCTCTCTGAGACGAACATTTTGATATGCTATATGCCCAAAACGGAGCGACGGATGCGGATATATCACAGGTCAAAGTATGCAAAATTACTGGAAAAAGGGGGGGAAAGTCAACCCGATCTAGGGTTTACTGTAGCAACCCGGGTCCAGATCCAGATCGAGCAAGCGCGAAAAATGAGGTTCGCCGGGGGCCGGTGCCGGAGTAGACGAGGGCGGCCGGAGCAAGGGAGGCCTACGCCGGAGTGAGGACGCCGGGGTGGAGGCCGATGGCGGCTCGGGGCGGCGCTGCCGGGGTGGAGCGCGGCTCCTGCCGCCGAGGACGAGGCGGTCGCCGGAGGGGGCGCGCTGCTGCGCGGTGGCGCGGGCCGCCGGCGATGGAGGCGAGGCGGCGCTGGTACGCCGCGGTCGGAGAAGATGAAGGCGCGGGCGGCGGGAGGAGATGGGCCGGGGAGGGCCCGCCGGGGGCTCTCCGGGCCTCGGTGCGGGGGCGGCCGGTGGCGCCACGTGGCGGCCTGCCACTAGTGCGGGGCGGCGGCACGATTCCGTCCGCCCGGGACGGACGTGTCCGGCGACGGCGCGATGAGTTTTTTTAGGGTTTGGAAGGAGGGGATCCGGAAATTTCGAGGAGAGGTCTTTAAATAGGCATAGGAGGAGCTAGGAGAGTCCAAATGAGGTGCGGTTTTCGGCCACGCGATCGTGATCGAACGCTCTAGATGATGGAGAGGGTTTTGGTGGGTTTTGGGCCAAATTGGAAGGGTGTTGGGCTGCAACACACATGAGGCCTTTTCGGTCCCTTGGTTAACCGTTGGAGCATCAAACGAAGTCCAAATGGTACGAAACATGACAGGCGGTCTACCGGTAGTAAACCAAGGCCGCTTGGAAAGTCTCGGTCCAATCCAGAAATGTTTAATCCCCAAACACGAAAGAAAAGGTAGAAATGACCACCAGAGGAGAACGGAGCACCGGAATGCAAAACGGACAATGGGGAAAATGCTCGAATGCATGAGACAAACATGTATGCAAATGCAATGCACATGATGACATGATATGAGATGCATGAAAACGATAACAACACACGGAGACACAAACCCGAACCCAAGAAAATAAAATAACTTAACGCCGGAAACGGCAAGAGTTGGATTACATATTAGGTAAATTACATCCGGGGTGTTACATGTACGTGGAGAGGCTGACAGCTGGGTCCACGGCAGCCGCAAGGAAGTGCCTCCTTATTACGCGCAAAATAATTATTCCTCCACCTAACAGCAGGGACCCACCAGACGGGCCACCAGTATTTCGTGGTAAAAACGTTTCCCCCCTGACTGCTGGGACCCATCGGACGGGCCACCGTATTTCGCGAAAAAAACGTTTGCCCCTGACTGCTGGGACCCACCGGACGGACCACCAAATTTCGCGAAAAAATGTTCACCCAGCTATCAGCTCGGACCCACCGGAAGTGCCTCCTTATTACGCACAGAAAAATGAATACTCCCCTGCTAGCTGGGACCCACCATGGTGGGAGGTTGACTTGTGGGCCTACTAAGTTGACGGGGACGGAGGGCTTCGTCAACTTAGTCAATATGAACGATTCTAGCTCCAGTGATCATATGATGTCCATCGAACGGCCGTCGTGCTTCTTCAATCTCTGCTCTTCCTGCTCCAGCCGCTCAAACAAGCGCCGGCGGGACTGCCTGCTCCATCCTCCCTGTGGCCGACTGTGCTGCCGCGCAGGCCTCACCGCCCCATCGTACTCCCATCGCTGGCCTAGCCATTCCTCTACTCACCCACACCTGCTCTAATTCTCCAGCGGCAGCAGATGAACTAGTAAACCCTCGTACAGTCGTACTCCCCTCCACGTGGGAAACAACTGCCGAGTCTTCCCTGCCTCCGTGTCGTTCCCTTCCTAGGCCTCGCCGTCGTCCACCGCCCTGGTGCTCTCGGCGCGGCCTAGTCAACATGGTCAACGACCGACATGCATCTAAAGTGGACTATACGTGGAGAGGCTGACAGCTGGGTCCACGGCCGCACGCAAGGAAATGCCTCCTTATTACGTGCAAAATAATGATTCCTCCACCTGACATCAGGGACCCATCGAAAGGGCCTCTGTATTTCACGAAAAAAACGTTACCGCCGCTGACAGCTCGGACCCACCAGCTATATCTTCGCACGCAAGGAAGTGCCTCCTTATTACAAACAAAAAATGAATACTCCCCCTGTTAGCTGGGACCCAGTATAGTGGCAGGCTGACTTGTGGGCCTACTAAGTTGACGAGGACGGAGGGCTTTGTCAACTTAGTCAATATGCACGATTCTAGCTCCAGTGACCGTGCGATGTCCATCCAACGGCCGTAGTGCTTCTTCAACCTCTGGTCTTCTTGCTCCAGCCGCACAAAGTAGCGCCGGTCGTGCCTCATGCTCCTTACTCCCGTGGCCAGCTGCGATGCGGCGGAGGCCTCACCGCCCCTACTACTCCCACCGCTGGCCAGGCCATCCCTATACTCACCCACACCCCCTGTTTATTCTGCGACGACGGCAGCCTCACATCGCAGCGAACCAGTGAACCCTCGTACTCCTCTATGCATGGGCATCCACTGCCGCGTCTTCCCTGGCTCCTCGTTGTCCCCTTCCTAGGCCTCGCCGTCGTCCACCGCCTTAGTGCTCTCGGTGCGGCGTGGTCAACATGGTCAAGGAACGGCTTCCATAGGACGTGGACTGTACGTGGAGAGGCTGACAGCTGGGTCCACGGCCGCAACAAGGAAGTGCCTCCTTATTACGTGCAAAATAATTATTCCTCCACCTGACAGCAGGGACCCACCGGACGGGCCACCATATTTTGCAAAAAAACATTTCCTCCCTGACTGCTGGGACACACCAGCTACACCTTCGCACGCAAGGAAGTGTGTCCGGGCAAAAAAATAAAGAAAACGATTCGCCCCCTGGCTGCTGGGACCCACCAGCTACATCTTCGCACGCAAGGAAGTGACTGACAGTCGGGACCCACCTGGTCGAAGAGTACGTAGCGTTGTCATTCTGGTCGCGAACGTGTACGTACATACTGGTCGATGTAGAGGCGCGCACGTGTCGTAGTAGAGGCGCACACGCATCGTAGTAGAGGCGCACACGTAGCATGTACACGTACGTACAACGGCCAGGGTGCAAGAAAGAAAATACGGCCACGTATGTGTACATACGGGCGGGGTCTCGAACGCCTACTCGCGCATACGTATGGCCAGGGCTCGTGTACATGGCTGGGTCGGAACGGAGAAACAGCGTCGTCGTCGTGTTCATGGGGAGGCAACGGAATGCGTCATTTTCATGTGGAGGCAACGGAATGCGTCGTGTTCATCGGTAGGCAACGGAATGCGTCGTGTTCATCGGGAGGCAACGAAACGCGTGGGAGCCAACTGGCTGGGTCGGAACGGAATGCGTGGTCGTGTTCATCGGGAGGGCTTGGATGGAACAGGCGATGGAAACGAGGCCTGGCGTACCGCAGGATGGAGGAAACGGACCTCCTACAGTCGAAACGGGGGTCCTGTTGATCGGGAGGGGTGTGGCATACTGCAAAACGGAAGAAACAGACCTCCTAAGGTCGAAACGGGGGTCCTGTTGATTGGGAGGGGTGTGGCGTACAGCAAAACGGACGAAACGGACCTCCTACGGTCGAAACGAGGGTCCTGTTCATCGGGAGGGGTGTGGTGTACCGCAAAACGGGACTCCACGGGATACTGTTCATCTCCACCGTCGACCTCCTCCAGCCTCCATGGGCTACCGTCAACCTCCTCCAGCCTCCATGGGCTCCTGTTCATCGAGCCTCCACCGTGCGCTACTCCATCGGCTACTGTTCAACCACCCCTCCACCGTCTACTGTTCATCCAGCCCTCCACATCACAGGGTCCTATTCAACCACCCCTCCACGGGCACTCCTCCACCGTCTTCTGTTCATCCAGCCCTCCACCACACCACGGGGTCCTGGTCATCCAGAGGCAACGCCATCGCTCACTATTCATCCAACCCCCCCCCCCCGCAACGCTCACTGTTCATCAAATCGATCGGCTTCAGTTAGCAGTAGTAGCAAAGGAATCGCTCGATCGGGTTCAATTAACAGCCATCGATCGATCGCTCGGGTTCAGTAACGCGTAGCCTGCGGTGCAATCGATCGGGTTCAATTAGAGCCCAACGCCTCACTTGGGTTCAGTTAGAGACAACGCCTCGCACACATGTGCGTACGTGTACGAGTGAAACGCGCATCGCTCGGCCCCCGACCTCCCACCGTAACCGGGAACTCCCCGAAATTTTCCTCCCCCTCGCTTCTACCACGGTTTGTTCCGTCATGGACGGCCCAAAGAATGTCATGCAGCTGCGTCTCCGGCCCGCCCAGGACAAAAAGCCCATTTTTTGTCATGATTTTTTGTCATAGAAGTAGGAGCCCACCACATCTATGATGATACCGGGTTTTGTCACAATTATCATCATAGAAGTGTCATATGTATGACAGAAAAAAAATTTCGTTCGTCCCAAAATGTCACGGATGTGTCTTTATTTTGTAGTGAATAGCCTATGGCCTCGATCGACGCGGGGTGACTGACGGGATGTGGGCGCCTCCACTTCCCCGCGCAGTCTCGATATCCGCCTCGCTAGGTAACTACTGTCGTCTTTGTAGCTCCACCTCCTTTACAGGCAACACTCTCCGCCGCCCTCTCATCTTCCAGAAGGTAGTGGATCTCTCCCCCAGGATCAATCTGACACAAACTCCCCCCGCCACCATGGCACCAAGCCGGAAGAAGAAGGGAAAGAAGGAGTCCCATGCCTCGGCCCCCACGGTGCCGATCTTGGAGCCCGCCATTGAACGGTCGGTGGTGCTCAACCGAGAGGCGATCGGAAAGGTGCGCCCAACGCTTGCCGCCGATTTCAATGAGTGGGGGCGACGGTGGCCTGGCCTGCTTCCCGCGCCGAAGTTGACAGGACGGCCACCGAGGTCCCCATCCATCTCCACGCCCTCTGGGCAGGCTTGATCCCTCCTTCTCCAATTTACTCAATGCGGTGCTCTCGCATTACCAGATAAACGCGCTGCATCTCGATCCCCAATCCATCATCCTCGTTGCTGTCTTTGCCTTCGTCTGCGAAGCCATGGTGGGCATTGCCCCTTCTGTGGCCCTACTTCGCCACTTCTTCTTGCTACACCTGATAGATCCTCTCTAGCACTCATGGTGTGTATCCCTCCAGGCCGTCGCGGCGACGGCCTGCTCGGGGATCGACTTCAAGCTCTCGCTGGTCGCAGGAGGCTTTAGGAAGAGGTGGGTTTTTGTGGACGTTGGCGTGCGCAGCCCCCTGCTGCTGCTCCCCCGGATTCCAGCTGCTTCGAGCTCAGGTTGGGGGCATGCGAAGCTAACCGATCGACGGCTCACCCATGTCTGGCTCTGGCTTCCCAGGATGAAGGACCTCGGAGTGACGGTGCCCATGGTCGTGAAGGAGATCATCCAGTCTATGCATCGCTCCACTTCAGCGCCACTCTTGGAAAATGTGGACCTTCTCTAGCTATGGGGACCTCATGAGGCTTCAGGCTCCAGCTCTTCCTCCTAAGGCGTGGCGCACGGTGCTTGTGGTCCTGATGGCCGACCCGGTGCCAGCCAACCTGCCAGAGGAGGGCTGTCTTCTGTACTGCTGCTCGAACAAGGTGGAGTTCGTGAAGCAGATGCCCCTCTTTGACGAATGGGGACCACGCCTAGTTGGCCTTGATGGGACTCGCGAGAGCCCTGTCTCGTGTCCCCCCTGCCTGCCGTGAGCGCGATGCCCACCCCAGGATTGGGCGCAGGGGGGCGGTCGCTGTCGAGCGATGGCGGCACTGCTGCTGAGGAACCGGCACCACTTGGGGCTCCTGAGGTGCCGTCCCACGGGACCCTGCAGAGCCATCCTGAGGAAACGGCCTAGGGAACGACGCGGTCCGATGCTCCTGAGGCCGGAGCCCTCGAGGCCCCGGTGGACTGCCACGAGGCGAGTACCGAGGTCTCCGCGCGGTCCAGCACCCCTCAGGTCGCCTCCACAGGAGTCACACCATCCATGCCCGGCCTTGGTGTCCACGCCCAGGGCTTCGGCCAGCTCCAACCAAACTTCGCGGCGCTCCGCAAGAGGAGGGGGTCTCCAAGCTACAATGGTGACGCCTTCCGGCCATTGAAGCAGAGGAAGTACATTGGTATTGACGAGTGAGTACCTTATCTTTGTAAATTCTCGAGTGCCACTTCTCCTCCTGACTGTGGTTCCTCAGGGCCCCTTCTGCTAAGGTGATGAAGTCTCCCAAGAAGCAACCTCCGCCCCAAGCCAGCCTGCCGCACTTGGCGCGAGGTCGTCCGTCCTTCGCGTCCTTGCCTGGGATTCGGAAAGTGTGCCAAGGGCTCATCCTTTGGTTATGGACCACGGCTGGGTGGCCTCGGCTCTTGCCTCCGCTTTGGGTAACGAGCCTCCGCTCGTCTGGGCCCCCGACGGGAAAGGCACCGGCTACCAGCCCCCTGCTGGGAGGAGGCGAGCTACCTCGAGCCTCTTCAATGACTCCCGGCGTGGAGGATGGACCCAATCGTGCATTTGATCTTGCGCGCAGGCGGGGTGCTGCCTATCACGAGCTCTTCCAGGAAGCGATGGGTGTGTTGAGCTGGCCTGGGGAAGAGCTTGTGTACGCCGACACCCACCTTGAAACTGAGGGTCTTCGGCTGGTGGATGAATGGCATCAATTGAAGGTGGCCATCAACCTCGGGCGCCTCCAACATGAGCATGCCAACGTGAAAGCTAAGGCATCCCTCGCAACCTCGCGCGTGGCTAGCGCCCGAGCCTTGGAGGAGGCGGACCACCGCTGCGAGGTTGCCGAGAAGCGTAAGCAGGAGCTCCGAACCCTAAATGCCTCCCTTGAGAAGCAAGTTGAGGCAAGTAAAGCTGCCTTGGCATCGATGAAGGGGGCGCCGTCCGACGAGAAAAAGATCTTGAAGCGCGAGGAAGCGCCAATGATGGAGGCCACAGAGCACAGCCTTGAGCTTGAGTGGTTGGAGATGAGGGAGCATTAAGTGGCTCAGGATTACGGGTTCTGGCAAACCCTTGAGGTTTGAACACTGGGGTGCGCACGAAGATCTCACTCCCCCTAGCTCATGCTCTCGCCACCATCTCAAAGCCTAGCTTGCCGAACCCAAGGAACGAGGGACACAAGAATTTATAATGGTTCGGGCCACCGTTGTGGTGTAATACCCTACTCAAGTGTGGTGTGGTGGATTTCCTTGTAGGCTGAGGATGAACAAGTATAAAGGAAGAACAGCCTCCCCAGGAGAGGTGTTCTTGAGGTCGGTGAGCTTGTGTGTGGATGGCCTGAATGATCCGTCCCCTCCTATGGTGGTGGCTAGTCCTATTTATAGAGGCCCGGGTCCTGTTCCCAAATATTCGGTGGGAAGGGATCCCAGAATGGCCAATTTGAAGGGGGACAACTAGTACAAGTTAGCCTGACAAAAGGTGGTCTTTGCCTGCCAAATACTCTGGTGGTGACGCCATCGCGGGCTCCGTGGTGACCTCTGTCCTGTCGTTCTACTGGTGTTGGTCTTGTTGCACCAATATGGAAACTTTTTCCTGCTACCTCGGGACTCCTCACCTGCGCTTGCCCCTTTAGCACCAAAGAGGCAACCAATACTCTACGCGCGCTGGCGTCCGCCTGGCACCCGCCTAGCCTTGGTCGTCATGGCTCACGTCATGCGAACCTCGTGAGGTGCCCCTTGCATAGATCTCTCCGCTCCTCGGGAGCCAGCCTACGGAGGCCGCCCCTGAGGAGGTCTTGTGTCATCCGCCTCGCGAGGGTCTTGAGTGGTTGTTGATGAAGATGGGCCGTACCAGGCCGTTGGTGGAGCCACGCCCTGGGCCGCAGGCAGGCAAGTCTAGGTACCCCCGTTCCCAGGACGCCGACAAAAGAGCCTAAGCTTGGGGATGACCACGGCACCCCAAGTTATTATCCAAAGAGGAACAAGCAACTAAGCTTGGCGATGCCTCGAGTGGCGTCCCCTCTTTCTTCTAACGACCATCGGTATTTTACTTGGAGCTATATTTTTATTTGTCACATATCATGAGTTTTGTTTGGAGCGTCTTGTAGTATATGTGTCTTTGATTTGCTTATTTTTGTTTTGAGTCAAGTATCCTTGCTGAACACACATATTTGTGATAGCCAAAGTTATACTATGATTTGTTAGAATTGTTCTATGTGCTTCACTTAAATTTTTTTGAGCTATGGAATTGCTGTAGTGCTTCACTTATACCTTTTTTGAGCACGTGTGCTTTAATATATTTTAAGAAATTCTCTCATGCTTCACTTGGATTTATTTGAGAGTGTCACATCCCTAGTTCTAGTCTGCCTAGTGCTAGCATCTGGTGTTGCATCGTGTTTAAATCTTCCAGAAAGTTGTAATGGGGATGACAAAAAACCCCAGCACCACTTAAACCAACTAGGGTTTACTAAAATTCTTTTCAATGAACGTGAAATGCCCTTCTAAAATGTTCATCATCTTTGCCTTGGTCTAGAACCTCTGACAAAAATGGTGCACAATTTTCTAGGACAGCATAAGGTCACTGGATTAAATCATACTCTATTTGCATTTGGGCATTTAAATACTATAACATATTTTAAATGTCCAAATAATAATAAACTAAAATGTTTACTTTTGGAAATATTCCAAAAAGTGGGCATTAGAAGTTTCATGATTTTTGAGTTAGTTTTAGTATTTTTCTAATAAATCTGTAAAGTTGCGGAAAAATAGAAAAACCAAAAATAAAAGAGAGAGAAGAGAACCCACCTGGAGGCCCACTTCCCTGGCGGCCCGCTGGTGGCCCAGCCCACCACCACAGCTCCTGTCGTCTTCCTCCTCAGGCTAGTAGGCAGGGCGTGTGCCCGACGTGCGCGTGCACGCGCCGAGCCACCTCCTGCTTCCCCGGGGCGCCTTGAGCCTTCCGTAGCGCCACGCCACACCCCCAGACCCGTTCGGATCGATCTCTCCCTCCCTCTATCTCCCCCTCGCCCGTTCCCCGCCATGGACAAAGCCTCCATGGACGCGCCGCCGTAACCCCGCGCCCACAGCCACTGCCTCACCTCCCTGACGCATCCCAGAGCTCCGCCTCGACCAACTCTTCCCCCTCACCGCGCCAAGTGAGCCGGGCAGCTCCGTTTCGTCTTCACCGTTGTCGTCTTCAACCTGCAGTCACCGAGATCGCCTCTGCCGCACCGTTTTCTCCGGTCACCCTCCGAGCTCGCCGTCTGCACCACTGCAACCACCGTGAGCCTCTCCGTCGAACCACCCTCTCCGTTATCTCATTTGCACGTCGTAGATGCCGTTTCGCCGACGACCGAAGCCCGCCGTCGCCCGTGCTTGCCGCCGACGATGCTCCGATGACCATTTGGTCCCGGGCGCACGTCCATCCTACTCGCCGCATCGCGTAGACGGCTTAGGTTCCGCGCACGCGTCACCTAGGCCACTGCAGCCGCGTTTCCGCACATGCCCGGATGCTAGCCGCCTCTTCCGAGCTCGTAGCCATTGCCTCCTGCCACCACAGGCCCTGCTGCCACCCCCTTTCAACGCGCGCCACCAAGGGCACTGCAACGTGCCCAGCGGCGGCTCGAACCGTGCCCCGTAGCGCAAGACCGAGCCCCACCTCCATCTCTGGCCTCGCTGGCGACGAGTCATGGGTCAACTCCGACGAGTTTGACATGGGTTGACCCAGTTCAACTCCCCCAGAGCCACTAACATGCCGGTCCCGCCCGGCTAATTAAGTCTGGTTAGTATTAACTAAGATAGGTTAGTCTAGTTAGACACTGACACTCGGGACCCACTGGTCAGTTTGACCTGGGCCACGCGTTGACCTACTAATGTCACTAATACGTCATGCTGACGTAGTAAATACTTTCTAGGATTTAAAATAAATCAAAAATGATTTATTTATTTCAGAAAATATCTAAAACTTCTAAAAATCATATAAAATCAACTGTAACTCCAAATGAAACAAATTATATATGAAAAATTATTAGAAAAATCCAAAGAATCTGTTTATGGCATTTTCATGCATGTTTGAGCAACCTAAAGCTAATGTATATGACAATTTGAATTAATGGCATTTGAAATGCCTTATGTGGAGTTTGAATTTGAATATTGCGTTCAAACAAACTTCATTTAAATCATTGCTAGCTACATTAGCTCAAATCACAACATATTGCCATGTCACATTCATGCATCATATTTGTTTCATTGCATTGATTGTGTTCCTTCTCTATTGCCGGTATTTGTCCCCTCTCAGTAGACGAGGTTTCTACGATGAGTTCGATGCCACCGATGAAGAGCTATATTATCTTCAGAAGTGCCAGGCAAGCAAAACCCCCTTGTTCATTCCGATACAATCTCACTCACTTGCTCCTGCTCTCTTTTACTTCATTAGGACAACAGCGATTCAACTGTTACATGTTGCGGTAGTTGAACCCCTTTCCTTTGCATAACCTATCATTGCCACAGTAAATAGATGAAACCCATTAGCATGAGTAGGAGTTGTTTGAGCCCTGATGTGCCTACTCATTCATGCTTGTTTGTCATGCCTGCTACTGCTTAGAGTTGAGTCAGGTCCGATTCATCGGGGATGAATTGGAATGTGGTGAACATGTTCTACTTTTGAGAGCTAAGTGTGTGAACACGATTCGGTAAAGGTAGCGGTGAGAGGCCATGTAGGAGTACATGGTGGGTAGTCTCATTGAAGCCGTCCTCAGGAACGAAGTTCTGTGTTTATGATCCACGAACATCTACTACCACACGTTGGGCCCTGAAATATGACCCCGCTCGACTTATTAACCGCCCATGTCTTCTGTCCAGGAGTTGCAAGTAGTTTCTGGTGCTTGTAGTATGCTGGAGGCCGTGCACAGCACTGACCCGAGGGGTGGGCTGTGATGCGGTAGGCACGTGGCACGGTGTACCGGGGCACCCGTTTGGTGTCTCGGTAACCTTCCACACATCGTTTAGGGCTGTTGAGGACACACCATTTGGATTTCCTTGCGGATGGAACCCGAATAGGCGATAAACCTGGACTAGGGACTTGTGTGGTTAGTCAGGTCGTGGTCTACACCCACATCGTCTTTCGCTTGAAGTCTGCCGAGCACATGTCGTGTGCGGACGCTAAGTGGTGGAAACATGTGTGAAGAAGTACACCCCTGCAAGGTTATAAATGATCTATTCGAATAGTCGTGTCCGCGGTAAAGGACTTCTGGGTTTCCTTTACAGTTCATAGATAACTTGAAGTGAATACTCTAAAACTCGCAAGATAAGCGTGAGTGCTATGGATGGCCTTCTCGTAGGAAGACGGGAGCAGATCCATTGTGGTGTATTGATTGGTGAATATGTGGACTCGTGTGCGCCACCCCAAAAGAGTTACTTGCAGTCGTAGTATAGGATAGCCACTGAGTCAAAGCTGGCTTTCTGCAGTTAAACTCCGCCACCCCCTTTGTTCATACTGATGCATATGTAGATAGTTCTGATGTAAGTCTTGTTGGGTACATTTGTACTCATGTTTGCTTAATTTATGTTTTTGCAGAGAGACTTCAGTCTTGCTAGTAGTTCCACGTGGACTTCGACGTTTAGCTTGTTACCTCAGCTACGATCTTGTGGCCTCGGCAGGGTCTTGTAGTTAGTCAGGCTTCTCAGCCCTTTTCATTTGTAGTTGTCTCTACTCAGACAAGATAAGCTTCCGCATGTGGTATTGCTTGTATGACTTGAATGCTCATTCATGAGACCCATGTTTGTAATATCTGACTCTTCGGAGTCTTATGAATAAATACTTTGAGTCATAGAGTTTTGTTGTGATGTCATGTTGTATTTACACATATCGAGCATATTGTGTGTATGATTGAAATGCTTGGTATGTGTGGGATCCGACAACCTAGTTGTCTATCCTTGGTAGCCTCTCTTATGGGGAAATGTAGTCTAGCGCTTCCACTGAGCCATGGTAGTCTGCTACAGCCCGATTTACTGGAGTCCTGTTAGCCCAGTTTCTACTGCTCCGGAACACTTAGACAGGCCGGCATGTGTCCTTATTCGATCCTGTTTCTGTCCCTTCAGGGAAATGTCACGTGGCATCTTTCAGAGTCCTTTTAGCCTGCTACAGCCCGGATTCCCGGAGTCCTGCTAGCCCAGTTGCTACTGCTCGAATTCACTCGCTGATGACCGACACGTTAGTTGCTGGGTCATGTATGCCTGTCCCTGTAAGTTACTTCCACTTTGGGTTCACGACTAGTCATGTCGGCCCGAGTACTCTGTCATATGGATGCTAGCGACAATATCATATATGTGGGCCAAAAGGCGCAAACGGTCCCGGGCTAGGTAAGGTGGCACCCGTGGGGATACGGTGCGTGAGGCCGCAAAGTGATATGATGTGTTACATGCTAGATCAATGTGGCTTAGGATCGGGGTCCAGATAGGGAGTTAGTAAATTTTAAAGAAATTTTCTTATACTTCACTTATATTATTTTGAGAGAAGAAAAATTTTATGCTTGTGTTCTTCACTTAGATTTATTTGAGCTTTCAAAAGCAACATATGAAACTAGTCCCAAAGTGATAGATATTCAAGAAGGATATAATAAAAAATTTGATGAAGATCATTGGACAAAATAAACTTGATTCTTTGTAATAGTCTTGTGATATAATGATAGTGATATGTGAGTCATGTTGATGAGTAATTATGGTTTAGTAACAATATTGATGTTAAGGTTTCTGATTCCCTATGCAAGCACGAAAGTCAATAGTTATGCAATGAAATTACATTCTACTTGTGGTGCATTATTCGGTGTTAGTTATGCTTAATGCTTGCTTATGAGATTTTTCATTTCTTGGTTGAATGCTTCTCAATCTTTTGCTAGCCTTCACTTGTACTAAGTGGAATTACTACTTGTGCATCCAAAATCCTTAAACCATGTTTTTCCATATGAGTCCACTATACCTACCTATATGCTGTATTTCCGTGCCATTCTAAACAAATTTGTATGTGCCATCTCTAATTTTCAAAATAAATTTCCCTTTCGTGTGCTCGTACCGCTCATGAAACAGTAGGGGGTGGCTCATATTTTTCCATGCTAGATGTGTTATTCTCAAGATGAGTATTTGTTCACTTGTCATTGCACGAGAATACGGAAAAGGTATTAGGGATGCCTAGTCCTGAAATGAAAAATGAATTTACTATATGTTGTCAAATAATAATTTCCTTCGAAAGTGCTGGTATGGATGGTACCAATGGATTCAGTTAGCCATGGAATGTGAAAGTATGGTCGAAAAAGGAATAAACTTTATTTTCTGTTTGGGAACTGTTTGTGCAACAAATCTCTGTGTATGTTGCCCGGACTGTACACAGGCTCAAGAGCAATATTGTGGCATGCAAGCCAAGGCCAAGCAGAAGAGGTAGCTCTTTGAGAAATCGAAGGGAAGATCAAAAAGACCAAGACCGACCAAATAAGCAAGATGTCACTAAGGAAGAACCTCCCTTGCCGGGCAGGCGAGCCTGGCAAGGTCGAGGTTGCCCAGAAGACAAGTATCAAGACACCCCTGGCAAGCTTGACGGGACGCCGAGGCTGGGTCGCACCACCAAGGCTCCACCGCTCCACCGCACAGTGACTCAAGTCAATTATCAATGCGGTGTCGAACCCCCAAGTGACTAGGTGGCTGCCTCTTGGCACGTGGCATCCATTCTAGGAGACAATCCACTCTGCATGACACCCATCCAGAGGCGTATCAGGCAGACATGGCAAGAGACAGCTAAATTGGCGTGGAAAGGTTTGTCGGGCTACTCCTATGACGTGACACTAAGCAGCGCATTTAATGCATCTTGTCCTATCCATAGAGTTAGGTATGACAACATTGTTTGTTATCTAATCAGTATGTACTGACAGATTTGCCATTGTGGTGACCCCTTGACGTATAAAAGGAGGGCCGTGGTAACCTTAGAGAGGATTCAGACCCTTGTACGCTCATACATGCGTAGTAGCTCTTGTCCTGAGGCAACCTTGTCGGGACAAAGCGATGATTCTTCATCATGGTCCTTCCATCAATCCACCGAAGCAGGAGTAGGGTTTTACGCATCGCGGCAGCCTGAACTTGGGTGAAAACTGCCTGTGTCATCACTGTTGTGCTGCTCTACGCTCTTTGCTGTTTGTGCAACGCGCTCCTCACCCATGCCGAACGGCAAGGCATCGATTGTCCCATAGGTGGCCGTGTTATACCATGACATCGTTAGCGCATCAGGTAGGGGGCGGCGCTTGCACGGACCCGAGGGTGTAACCAGCGCGCATCATCATCTTCTTAGTCGACGGCTTCGTCATCCATGGTGCCCAAGAAAAAGTCAGATGCCACGGCTCACCCATCCACCTCGAAAGCCCCCTCGCATGCGACTACTTATGCCGTGGGGGCTACGGGGGCGCACGGGGACGTGGACGCTGCGGGGGGTGTGGTCGGCGCAGGCGGCATCATAACCATTCCCCCTGCAGCCGAAACAAGAGTGGGAGACGCCGGGGAAGGGCAATGTCAACAACATCCTAGTGGTTGTGCTCCGCACGATGTGGGTGGAGAGATTATTCCATCTCCGTGACACTGGGACAAACCGCAACCCTCTAGCCGCCCCCGCCGCGGGTGCGGCTATGGGGCACACGCCGCTCCCTGGACAAGCTAACCGAGACGATGCGCCAAATGGGGTCGCCAAACCCCAAGCACATCCACCACTACTGCAGGATGCTAACACAACACTACGATCAGAGACCCTTTGACGAAACTGTGTGCGATGCATTAATCACAAATAGGGATGTAAAAAACCGTCAAAAAAGGTGCGAAACGTTTGCGATGGCGTAGCCATCAAACACGGTTCAGATTTTAGTTGCTTGTGCGATTCAGGGCACACGATTAACCCATTCGAACTATTTTGCGATGAGGCAGAACAACAAAATGGGCAGCCATATCAATGTGTGTGCGATATATGGCATACAGTTCCCTCCGATGAACTATTTTCTATTAGGGAGTGAAACAGAAACGGTTAGCCAGATCAAGGTGTGTGTGATATAGGGCATACGGTTCAATCGGACAAACTGTTTTTGATTAGCGAACACAACAGAAACGATTCAACTTAACAAGATGTGTGTGATACATGGAAAATATCCGACTTGGATCAACTGTTTGCGATGAGAAATTACAACATAGACGATTAATACAGTTAGTTCGTGTGTGATTCTGTGTGTACAAAAAACTTTGAAAAATGCAAACTAGTTGCTTGCGGTGGCTAGGAGTATCGTACACGATGCATCTGCGAGTACTTGTGTGCGATGATTAGTAAGTTACACATACGTTTACTTATGTTAACACTTGTGTGATAAATAACATGTGGCACCGGATACAGTATTCGGGTTGTGTGTGTGCTCCACTTAGTCTTCCCGTGCTCCAGCAAATGTTTCCCGCGCTCCACATGGGTGAATTGTAAAATCCACGCCTCTTCCCTCACCGGTTTCCCGCCACCAGCTAATAGCTTGCTGCATATAATCCAAGCACAACGCACCGCCGCGACGCTCTGCGCAGATCTAGTCCTCACCCACCAACTATTAGTTATTTCAAGCATGCCAGGCAATGACCAAAGCTTCAACATCGACGCCTACGTGCGTTACATCTTCGGAGAGGATAACGAGCCGGAGTAAGTCGGAGAGAAAGAGCTTCATTGGCCAGTGCAGGAACCATTGCCCACCGGCAGTGATATCGGCGTGATAGTCCTTGGGAGCACAATCAGCATATTGTAGAGGAGGTGTGATGAGCAGTTTGCCATCCACCATGCAAAAGATCCGGAGCTGCTCGGCGGCATGATCGATGGCCCACCCGAAGAGCCGCCATCACGAGTGCTCATCGAGAGCCTGATACCCCACAAGGAATGGGCAGAGGACCTCTGCAATTCAGTCAAGACACAGGCAGCCTGCGGCTTCATCATTGTCCGCGGTGGCCGTGTCAACCTCGATCCCGATGATGTGGTGGCCAGGCTCGAGGGCATCCTTGGAGGAGTTGACGTCCCCGACAAAATAGAACATCGCTCATGTGATATCTTGAGGATGCAGGTTATGGACGGAATTTGCTACCAGGCGAGAGACATGGAAATGGAGCAGTTCCGCCGAGTTGTCATTCACTCGATTGCACGTGGTCAAGCTCTTCTAGAAGAGGCCCAGTAGCCCCAAGTGCCTCCCAGTGCCAGCAGCTCCGTAGGCAGAGGCGGGTCGGGACACTTGGAGTGAATGGCCACAAGGGTGCCATGCTGATCATGGAGTCCGAGAAGACCATCGTCGAAAGGCCACCAGCTCAACCTTTTAGCTTATATTTTATTATAATTGTATGCATATGTAGGTCATGAGTGTTCTGAGCCTTGCCGCATGTGGCATTTTAAATTATCCTGAATATGTAAGACAATTATTAAGAATTATTAACCATTGCCATTGTAAATTTGCCTCAACGTCGAGCAGAGCGTGCACAGGGACGCAGAGCGAACCATGCCGCGGCCACCTCAACGGCGAGCAACCACGTGGTCAACCGCCTTCTGCCATCAATATATTTCGACCATGTTTCTCGTCACATTATATATTACAATGCAATAAGTAATTGCAAATCTATTCACATCTATCAAACTAATATATGTTCACACTTAGCATCGTGCTATAAAAACTACCCACTCGAAAAGTACTTCACAGTTCCTCTCCTCATCACCCACAGAACTGGTCTGTCCTGTCAAGTCGTTCTGCCATGACCGGTAGGAGGAGTTTAGGGTGGACATATAACCATGCAGCAAAGAACAAGGACGCAGAAGCACTAGAGAGGTCCCACCGTGAAGCCGCAGCCGCAGCAGAGATGTCTCGGCGCACCACGGAGCCCTCAAATGAGCTCTCACGGGCATGCAAGGGTTTTCACAAGCGCATTCGTTGCGTCGGCCATCGCAATGAGCCAATGTTCCAGAAGTCCTTCTGGCTATGACGATATTCTCGCTGGCGTCACTACGCAGCAGGAGCTAGTTGACGGCTTGATGAAGCTGCTCAAGATCAGCGATGCATCGGTTGACAAGGCGACCAGCCTCGTCGAGCAACTCATGGGTGACAATGCGAAGCTCCTCAAGTTGCTCACCAAGAAGGAGGAGGAGGCCACCGGCTGGAAGATGCTGCATGACCAGAGCAGTGCCTCGGAGATGACGCTGAAAGCGGTCGTCGAGGAACTGATGGGTGGCTTGAGGAAGCTCCGGATGGAGCACGAGCAGGAGGTGGAGGAATCCGTGGCTTCTTTCAAGCAAAGTCTTGAGGAATTGAAGAATGAGCTGGAGGATTTCATCGCCCGGCGACCTAGATCATTGTGTGCAATTTCCTTCTTCTCTTGCCCCCGTGTCTTCCAGGCTTTGCAGCATGTGGCATTTTAAATTATCCGGAATATGTAAGACAATTATTATCTGCTCCAATGTAAATTTGTCGTCGTATTATCCATTGCCAATTTATTTTTGGTCATATTATCTATTGCCCTATGTAGCTATTTAAATTAGGGAGGAATACGAGTTGAAAACATGAACAAAGCAAATGCTTCCATGGGATCACAAGCAAACACCCTCTATAGAGGTGCTTTAATTAACCCATTAATGGAGAAGTTGTGAGCGAGGCAGACGGCGGCTGGTGCATGGAGATCAAAGCGCTCGCTTCCCGGTGAGCATGGGCGGCCTTCCTGCTCGCTCGTGTCCCGTCAAGCCTACGAGGTGGACATGGTGCACGCATCCTGTCGAGCCTGCGCGGCAGACCGCTTGTACGCATCCCGTCGAGCCTGCACGACAGACTTCTCATGCTCGTCCCATCTAATCAAACAGATGCACGCACGCCACCGAGTATGATTAAATTTTGACACAGTTAATATAATACAACCATTTGCGATATTAACATGTCAGCCTTTTGTTTCAAAAAGGACTTCGTTGGCTACTAATGTGTGCGCCTCCTCTCAAACAGGATGATTTTTTTACCACGGCATATATGTGCCATGTCATGAGACCATGCCAAGTTTCATGTTTTTTTGGGTGCGTTTTTAATTTACTGGGATTTAAAACCGAGATTCTCAATGTTTCAGGACGATGACAAGTTTGTCATTCATTGCCATTCCTTAAATGAGAACTAAACACGCACCCAATGACACATGTACAATTTCCCACCCATTTTGCTTCACTGGAGCAAGTGCTTGTAGTTCAAATTTGAATTATGGACGACATTAAATGCATAGAAAACTTAGTAATTAGTAATATATATACAATGGCCAAACGAACCCTGAACAGTTTCAAATTTCACCCCGACACTCCTGTTATTCTATGTTGCCTGTAGAAAACAAAGTTCAAGGCGAGAAGAGGTAGCGATTATCGTTTAGCCCACAAGAGGGCCATTTTTCCCCACCGGAGCCACGAGGGTTCCGACAGGCTCCAGTTTGTAAGAGGTTTGTAATATAGCTTCGCCCAAATTGGATAATTATATGTACCATGTAGTGACACCATGCCAAGTTTCTTGATTTCCTAGTGTGTTTTGGATTTATAGAGATTTAAAAACCGAGATTAACAATGTTTGTGGCCAAGCTAGGACGGCGAGATGGTTCAATTCGTTCCCATTCATTCCATGGGACCGAAACATGCACCCCAAGGAAACATGTATGTTTTTCTAGCAAATTTGGTGCACTGGAGCATGTAGTTGTAGTTTGGATTTGAATTATGGACATTAAATTGCCTAGAAAACTCAATTAACTAATAAATAAGGTCAAACGAACCCTAAACAGTTTCAAAGTTCAGCGCGAATCTCCCGTTGTTCCGTGTCGCGTGTAGAAGAAAATACGAGGCTAGAAGAGGGAGTGATTATCGTTTGGCCCACATGGGGACATGTTTCCCTATCGAAACCACGAGGGTTCTTGCGACAGGCTCCGGTTTGTAAGAGGTTTGTAATAAAGCATGGCTGTAACACCCACGATGCGGCTATATCTCCCACGTGTCGGAGCACGACTTAGAGGCATAACCGCATAGTAGGCATGTCGCAAGAGGGGTAATCTTTACACATCCCATGTACTGAATAAGAGAGGGGAAAATAGTTGGCTTACAATCGCCACTTCACACAATACATAAATATAACATTACATCATCTAGAATACAATCAAGGTCCGACTATGGAACCCCTAATGCATAGATCCACGATCGCCCCAACAGGGCTCCTCTACTGATCGTCCGGAAAGGAAACATAGTAACGTCCTGAATCCTCATCGAACTCCCACTTGAGTTCGGTCGCGTCCCCTGCACTGGCATCGTCGGCACCTGCATCTAGTTTTGGAAGTAATCTATGAGTCATGAGGACTCAGCAATCTCACACCCTCGCGATCAAGACTATCTAAGCTTAAGGGGTAGGAAAAGGGGTAGTGAGGTGGAGCTACAGCAAGCACTAGCAGATATGGTGGCTATCTTATGAAAATGAGAGCGAGAAGAGAAGCAAAGAATGTTCGACAAGCTATAAAGATCAAGAAGTGATCTTGAAAGTACTTACGTTCAAGCATAACATGAGACCGTGTTCTCTTCCCGGCCTCCGCCCAAAAGAGACCATCACGGCTACACACACGGTTGATTCATTTTAAAATAAGTTAAGTGTTAGGTTTTCTACAACCGGATATTAACAAATTCCCATCTTCCCATAACCGCGGGCATGGCTTTCGAAAGTTCAAAACCCTGTAGGGGTGTCCCAACTTAGCCCATCACAAGCTCTCATGGTCAACGAAGGATATTCCTTCTCCCGGAAAGACCCAATCAGACTCGGAATCCCGGTTACAAGACATTTCGACAATGGTAAAACAAGATCACCAAAGCCGCCCGGATGTGCCGACAAATCCCGATAGGAGCTTCACATATCTCATTCTCAGGGCACACCGGATTGTCCAAGATTCCAGTAGGCCAACCCAGAGTTACCCCTGGTGGCCACCGGCTGCTGACAGGTTGGACCAACACTCAGAGGAGCAATGTCCCGGGGGTTTAAAATAAAGATGACCCTTGAGTCCGCGGAACCCAAGGGAAAAAGGCTTAGGTGGCAAATGGTAAAACCAAGGTTGGGCCTTACTAGAGGAGTTTTATTCAAGGCGAACTGTCAAGGGGTTCCAATTATAATCCAACCGCGTAAGGAACACAAAATCAAGGAACATAACACCGGTATGACGGAAACTAGGGCGGCAAGAGTGGAACAAAACACCAGGCATAAAGCCGAGCCTTCCACCCTTTACCAAGTATATAGATGCATTAAAGTAAACAAGATATAATAATGATATCCCAACAAATATCCTTGTTACAACGGTTATAAGAGGGGCTGAGCAAAGCGTTAACATAGCCAAACAACGGTTTGCTAGGAAAGGTGGATTAGACGCTTGACAAGGCAATATGGGAGGCATGATATAGCAAGTGGTAGGTATCGTGGCATAGCAATAGAGAGAGCAACTAGCAAGCGAAGATAGAAGTGATTTCGAGGGTATGGTCATCTTGCCTGCAAAGTTCTCCGAGTTGACGAAAGCTTGATCCTCGTAAGCGTACTCAACGGGT
Organism: Triticum urartu; assembly: GCF_003073215.2. NCBI lineage: Eukaryota > Viridiplantae > Streptophyta > Magnoliopsida > Poales > Poaceae > Triticum > Triticum urartu. The sequence continues at coordinate 250,780,751 of NC_053025.1, forward strand.
TCCTCGATCACGTACTCGTCTCCCAGCTCTACCCAAAGCAAGAACACAAGCAAAAGAACCAACAATCAACCACGGTGCAATGCACAAGCAACATGGTGCAAAACATGGCATGACATGCGGGATGTGATATGCAATGCATATGCGTGCTCCTATTGGAAAAGATTGATCAAGGCATCAACTTGGCAAACCAAGTGTGCCGCTGGAAAGATGAGTTGATTTCGGTAGAAGAAGACATTGATCAATAGCTCGATGCACTCAACACAAGGCATTGCATGACAACCTAAGCATACCACCAGCAAGAAGACATGTTCATGAATCTAATGAAAGCAAGAACAAACTCATAGCATGTATGGATTAACTACAACAACCCTGGCAAAATTGATTAGCACGTAAACAATCTGCCAGGAACATTTTATAGCAAAAGTAGAGCAAGATTGAGTCATGCTAGGGCACTCCATAAATGCAAACAGGGGAATGGATGGATAGAGCACAACCATATGTCCAAATCTTCCTTACTGAACATACTAAAAAGAAGCATGGATCTCTCTGTAGCAACATGAATACATGGCATAAAAATAACAGCAGGGAAATGACTTAGTGAAAATCTAAGTCCCTGAAAACAGCAATATTACAAGAGCTACTTTGCATGCTTGTGTTAGTCACCGCATCGATCACAAAAACACATGGCATACACCCCTGTAAAGATGGCATGGCATATCCCAAAACACATGTAGAGCTCAAGTCCATATGCAGCACACAATAAATGTAGCAAAAATGACAAATGCTCATACTCTGCTAAGAAACATGAACTAACATTTTTATAGCACTCTTGCATCAACAATTTGGGCATCAAGATGGACTCAAACAAGAAGGTCACAATGGAACAAAATGAAGATCACATCATGATGAACATTTTGATATATGGCACACACAAAACGGAGCTATGGATGAGGAGTTATGGCATGATGAAAGTGCATGAAAATATTGCAGACTTGGAGAAAAATGAGGTCAACCCTAGGGTTTCGATCTGGATCTGGATCCGGGCGGTGCGCGGTTCGAGGTTCGTCAGAGTGGACGCCGGAGAAGACGGGGACGGCGGCCGGAGTAGTCGGGGGAGCTCGCCGGTGAGGGGAAGGTCGCCGGAGTCGACAGCGACGAGGAGGAGGCGAGGAAGCTCGGGCGGCGGCCGGAGCTCGCGGCGCGCAGCAGGGGAGGCGGCCGGCGGGCGGCGCACGGGGCGAGCTCGCCGGCGGGAGGCGGCGAGGCGAGGCGCTCAGGTGAAGGCGACGCTGGGAACCGGGCGGCGGGGCGAGGCGCGCGGGCCGCGGGGGCCGGTGACGGGCCGAGCGGGCCGCGGCGGCGGTGGATGGCGTACAGCCACGTGGCAGCACCTGGTTGGCCGGGCAGCGGTGGCGGATGCGTCTGGCTCCGCTCGGACGTGTCTGGCGGCGGCGGGGGATAAAATTAGGGTTTCGGGACCCTGATTTTGGACGGGAAGGACAAATTTATAGGTAGAGGGAGCTCGGAGAGTCCAAATGAGGTGTGGTTTTCGGCCACACGATCGTGATAGAATGCCCGAGAGGATGGAGGGGTTTTGGATGGGTTATTGCACCATTTTGGAGGTTTGTTGGGCTGCAACACACACGAGGCCTTTACGGTTCCCCGGTTAACCATTGGAGTATCAAACGGACTCCAAATGGGACGAAACTTGACAGGCGCTCTACCAGTGGTTACCAAGGTCACTTGGCAAATCTCAGTCCATTCCGAGAATGTTTAACACCCGCTCACGAAAAGAGGCAAAAGGGGCCGCCGGAGGACATAGGAGTGTTGGATTGCAAAACGGATAACGGGGAAAATGCTCAGATGCATGTGACGAACACATATGCAAATGAGATGCACATGATGACATGATATGAAAATGCATCACATGAACCAAATGCAAAATGAAGACAAAATCCAACCATGAGGGAATCTCATAACTTAGAGCCGAAAATGGCAAAGTCGGAGTACAAATATGGCAAATTACATCCGGTGTGTTACATTGGCCCAAATTGGCAATGTTTTTACCACGACATATACGTGCCACGACGTGACACCATGCAACCTTTGATGACTTTCCGGTGAGAATTGGATTTATGGGGACTTGAAAACCGAGATTCGAAATGTTTGAGGACGAGCTAGGACACCGGTACGGTTGTAATTCGTTCCCATTCCTGGCAAGGGACCTAAACATGCAGCCAAGGACACATGTATAATTTTTCTAGCGATTTTGGTGAACTGGAGCATGTATTTGTAGTTCAGATTTGAATTATGGACATTAAGTGCCTAGGAAACCTAATTAGTGTATAAAAAGGCCAAACGAACCCTGAATAAGCTTAAATTTCAGCACAAATATCATGTCGTTCCATGTTGCCCGTTGAAGAAAATACATGGCGAAAAGAGGCAGTGATTACATTTCACCCACAAGGGGAACATGTTTCCCTATCGGAACCACGATGCTTCTTTGAGAGAACCTCTGGTTTTTGTAAGAGGTTTGTAATAAATCTTGGCCCAAATTGGACAATGTTTTTACCAAGACATATATGTGCCATGATGTGACACCATGCCACCTTTGATGACTTTCTGGTGAGTTTAGGATTTATGAGGATTTAAAAACCAAGATTCTTCTCATGAAATGGTTTCAAATAGCACACGGTTCACTCAAGAAAGCCGATATTCAATGAAAACTTTGTGGAAACCATATTTTAAAGTTTCATAAAAGTCATTAAAAAATGTGGGATGTTAAGAAGGAGATGTTTTATTGCGACACAAAATTTCAAGTTGAAAAACATTACGAGATGTGAGCTATGAAAAATACAAATTCAGCCCTGAATAGTGACATTACTATTTGACACCATTCAATGTTGATTTTGTCTTTTTCATAGCTCACATCTTGTAATGTGTTTCAACTTGAAATTTTCTGTGCCAATAAAACATCATCCTCTTAACATCCCGCATTTTTTCATATTTCTTTGGAACTTTAAAACATATTTTCTCGTGGTTTTCACCGGTTTCCACCGAATGTTGGTTTCCGTATGATATTCTCCCCCTGCTACACGCGTGGTATGAGTCGTGCGTTCTGATTGGCCAGAACCCAAACCCCATGGATCGTACGTGTGCATCTTTGGAAGCTTCTGGATCGAACAACAACCCTGAGCCCTTTCGACATCACATGTAGTACATGGGAAAGCACGGTGCGCATGCTTCGTGCTAGCTCACACTTCCTTCTCTACTAGGTTTTCAAAACAGGCTACCGTTTCTCGCCACACATCTCATCGGTTTCCCGCCTCTTCTCCCATCGTTTTCCCGCTACCAGTGCCAGTGCTCATTGAAGGTTTGAGTCATATATGGATGATGTAGATGTTCGTTTAATTCTTATAGTTCATCTCATCCAAAATCATTTAGTTTTATTAAAAAAATCTACTTTAAGATTCATTGAATTGTGCATTGTAAAGCTAAAAACAAAAGGTGACAATTCATTTAGAAAAAAAAGTTTGGGCAATTAAGATGTGGAAGCTTCTAGAGAAATAATGAGAAGTGCTTGTGTTTTGAGGTTTGTGCATTATGCTTAAGTTCAACCATGGAGTCTTCTAGATTGTACATGTGGCAGAATCTCGTGTAATGTAGATGATATCCAATGGCCAGTAGTGCTCGGATTTGCCTTCTCTGTACCGTCGGATTGGCTTCATCCAACGAACAACTTTCAAAGTTATTCGCACACTATATAGGTGTGTATATATATATACAGATGTGTCCCATGCTAGACAAAATAAAGTTTGAGCGCATGCGTGGAACGAGCCCCCCACCGCCGCCACCTCGAAGTTGGGTAACTGACATAGTACATATTGAACCAGGCTTGGAGTCGGGTACGGTGTTCGGTTTGTAATGTAGTTGGTGGCCCATCGAAGTTGTGCATTTGGGATTTAAACACATCACACACCACTGTACCCATACATAGTTTTGGGCTGCATGCAGTGTATACGGGGTCTTCTGATCGACCGTGTCTCCCTTGTGCGGTTTTTTGTGAGGACACGCATATCTATGGGCTCCCCGAGTGTATATATATCATCCATTTGACCGACAATGAGGGGTATGTGTTGGCCATGAATGGATTCCTCCTAGTTCTTGTTAGGGCCGGTCACCGTCACATGTCGCTCAACCAAAGCTCGAGCTCATTCGTTGTCAGGATTCCCTCCCACATGCTCAGATTGCTGGGTTCGACCTACATCGAACCCTGTATATCTCGTCCTTAACTACCTTGCCTTCATGGTTGTTGTCTATATCGAGAGGTAGTCACCACTTCTAAATTGTACATTGTTATATATTGAAAACACACATCACCCATCCCCAATGTACATCATTTTGGGCCGCATGCAAGAGGTGCTGGTTTTGTGGTCCCTCTCGTGCTATTTTTATGATGGTTCAATGTATTGGCCCAAGCGGTTTATCGACAACAACAACTATCGTTTGAACAAACGATAGATTCATTGGTCCATCTTATGGTAGGTCATGGTGACATGCATGTATGACCAAAGTATCGATCATTACGTGCATCCGCTCCGCTGACACGAAGTGGGAGGTGGTGGGCCAAGCATCCTAGCTAGGTGGTGTGCCACGAAAGTTATGCATTGTGTATTTAAAGTTTTAAACATCCCTAATATTCCCACATATATTTGGCCACTTCTAGGTGGTTCTTGACATCTGGCCCCTCTCAAGTATCTTCGACGACACGCCCAACCGTGGGCCCATGTGGTCAAAGTTGTGCATTGGAATTTTGAACATCACAAACCAACCTTTTTGTCAGATTACGGGTTCCGGCAAAGCCTTGAGGTTCGAACTCTGGGGTGTGCACGAAGATCTCTCCCCCAGCTCACGCTCTTGCAATGATCTCAAAGCCTAGCTTTCCGAACCCAAGGAACAAGGGACACAAGAGTTTATACTGGTTCGGGCCACCGTTGCGGTGTAATACCCTACACCAGTGTGGTGTGGTGGATTTCCTTGTAGGCTGGCGATGAACAAGTACAAGGGAAGAAAAGCCTCATGAGGAGAGGTGTTCTTGAGCTCAATGAGCTTGTGTGGCTGGGGATGATCCGAGTGATCTGTCTCCAGATGAGCCTCTCTCTCTCTCTCTCGATGAGCCCCCCTTGGCTATGTTGGTGGCTAGCCCTATTTATAGAGGCACGGGTCCTCTCCCCAAATATTAGGCAGGAGGGGATCCCACAACGGCCAATTTGAAGGGGGACAACAAGTACAAGTCATCCTGACAAAAGGTGGTCTTCGTCTGCCAAAGGTTCTGGTGGTGACGCCGTCGTGGGATCCATGGTGACCTCCGTCTTGCCCTCCTGCTGGTCTGGGTCTCGTTGCAACGGTATGGAAACCTTTGCCTAACGCCTCGGGACTCCTCGCCTGCGCTTGCCTATTTAGTACCAAAGAGGAAGCTGGCACTCTGCGCCCGCTGGCGCCCGCCTGGCCTTGGTCGTCATGGCTCACGTCACAGGAACCTCATGAGGTGCCCCTTAACTTGATTTCTCTGCTCCTTGCGAGCCAGCCTAGTGAGGCTGCCCCTGAGGAGGTCTTGTGTTGTCCGCCCTGCGAGGCTTGGCCCCTCGCGAGGGTCTTGAGCATTGGTTGATGAAGATGGGCTGTACCAGGCCGCGGGTGGAGCCACGCCTTGGGCCGTAGGCAGGCAGGTCTAGGTACCCCCATTCCCAGGACGCCGATACTAGCCCCTGGGCCCAAGGTGTGCTCGTGATTGGCATCGCGGCGAAGCCAAGGGGCAAGTGCGGAGCGCCACGGGCCCCAATAGCCCGCAGTCTTGATTGACGCATGGCAATTGGCAGGTCATGGGCATCTCCGCTTCCCCATGCTGCCTCGGCAACTGCCCGACCAGACAAAAGGCTGGCATGCGTCGCGGTGCCTTCATTGCTGGCCTCCATCTTGCTCCAGATCCCCTTTCTTGCTCTTCTCTCCCAAGTCTCCAGATCTGCGCCAGTCCTCCTCCAAGCCCGCCATCGATGGCACATAGCAAGACAAAGGCCACCCTTCCACCCTCCTGGTATGAGCTGGCTCTGAGCATCCCCACTGTCTTGGAGAAGAACCTCGCCGCCACACTCCTGATGACGGCGGAGGGAGCCGATAACAAGAGAAACACCGTGCTTCGGGTTGGCTCTCCAAGCCGGATGCTTCTGACAGCACCTTCTATCCTTTCTTTATGAGTAGCGTTATGGCGGGGTCAGTTCCCCCTTCTCTGACTTGTTCTACTCTATCCTCAGCCATTACAAGAACAACGTGATCTAGAAGGCCGGGAAGAAGGCCGAGGGCTTCAGGAGCAAGTGGCTCCTGATGGACGCAAAGTGCTCCCACCCCCGGCTCGTACTGCCGATGGGGATGCACGTGTCCCACGAAGGGTGGTTCCGCGCGAGGCTCACCGACCCCCGGGTAGAGCATGTGCTGGAGAAGATGACCGCCGATCTGAAGCCTGACGACCCAAATGCGGCGAAGCTGACGGGGGCCTTGATTGTCAAGGAGTTCCTGTCGCAGCGTGTGGCTCTGCTCTAGTCGCACCCACGCCCCTTGTGGAAACTCGGGGACGGGGGTGACGACCTCCGCCTGCGCCCGACGGCCTTGTCTGAGGAGTAACTGGGCGCGACTCTTCGCTCCCTAGTTGGGGAGGACCAGGGGTACCCTCCTGACTCCTTTGTTCCTCTGTACCGCCACCCCGACAGAGCGAAGGTTGCCGCCAACATGCCCGTCTTCGATGGCTGTGGGCTCGTGTCGCCGGCACCTTTTGATGCCCCGGTAGTGATGACTCCGGTGGTGGTGTCCTCCGGCAGCTCTGACGGGGAGGAGGAGCAGGATCCAGAGGCGACCCCGGAGGGGACCGGGGACACCTCCCCTCCGAGCAAGGCCGATCTCCTCCATGCCCTGCCCGATGACGACAACGCCGGTGACCACCCGGTGAGGGAGGTCCAGCCCCCTGCTGGGGTCACCACAAGGTCCAAGGTCACCCCCTCGAAGAAGTCGCTGACGGTGATTTCGACGAAGAGTAGGTCGGCTCTCGTCACCCAGGGTGACACTCCTTCCCTGGTGCCGTCCGGTGCTGCCGTTGGGCCGGCTGCTGCTTCCTCATCCGCTCCAGGGGCCCAAGCACTGGTGCCCCATACTGTGAGGCCCTTGGGATCCATGCTCGTGAAGAGATCACGGGACTACGCCGCCGTGCACCAATAAGCATCTTGCCCTGACTTTGTTCTTGCTCTTACTTCTGTTGCTGCTTCCGGATGTTCCTCCCTTGCATTACCAGGCCGACGCTGTCAGCGAAGGAGAAGAGGGAGGGGGAGAGCACATCCTCGCATGCCCAGCAGCTTGGCTTGGCTACACCCCCTCCGACATAGAAAGGCAGTGGAGGCGCCCACACTTATCCCGCTCGGTCGTCCTCGCGAGGCCAAGTGGACAAGCCTCAGGAGAAGGCGATCTCCTCAGCCATGCCAGCTCCGGAGGCGCCTATCCCCAGCTCGCCCGTTGACGTGGCTAAGGTTCAGGAGCCCCTAGCTCCAGTTCCTGTCATCTCCAGCTCGCAGGTCTTGGAGATGGCGCAACCTCCTCCTTTGGTTGAATCGCTGCCCGCGATCCTTCCACTCAGCCCGACGCCTCAGAGGAGGCCCTTTCCGCGCTGGCGCGGCTTCGGGGCAACCTCCAAGGCGCTGACCGTCGACTGGTGGCGGGGCGCCTTGAACTGATCTCTGGATGGCTGCAGTCCGACGCGTCTGTCAGGCCGGCGCTGAGCCAGACCGTGGCAGCCGCTGAGGAGGACAAGCGGGCCGTTGAACGAGTCATGGCTGCCCGTGAGGTGGCGCTGAAGGACGCCGAGGCTGCCAAGAAGCGCCGCCGGTCGATGGAGGATGAGCTGGAGACCATGCACAACGAGCACGCGGCCGAGGCTCGCGGTCGCAAGGCGGAGGAGGAGAAGATGAAGGCCCGAGAAGACGCCGTCGTCAGTCATGATGCCGAGTTGGAGCAATTGGCAAGGGCGCAGGCCGTGGAGCACAACCGCCTGGAGGAGCTGGAGAAGAAGATGGCACCAGAGAAGGCCCAGCTGGAGGCCAAGGCGAAGGTTCTGGCCAAGGATTACACGGCCTTCAAGTCCCTTGAGGAGAGATCCCGCGAGGCGATGAAGGCGCTCTGCGAGAAGGGCTTGGAGAAGCTGCTGGTGACGGACGATGAAGGCCCCGCCTAGCTGCTTCCTTTTCTTGTCATGGCGCTCGAGGGTGTCATCACTAGGATCGTCCCCCTGCTGGAGGGGGAACCCCGCGCGCTTTATTCTTCGGCTCTCACGCGCGTCTTCAGCCACTGGCATCTTCATGACCCCGACACCGACCTCAGCGAGCTGCTCGAGCCCGTGGAGGAGGGGCGCTGCGTAGTTGCGGCCGTAGCCGTGGAGGCCCTGTTAAAGAAGTTCCTCGCCATCAAGCCTGCGCCTACAACCGATGGCCCCGCCGACCCTGCAACCGAGGCCGGCGACACGGCCGACAGTGACGCTGCTGGCGGGAAGGCGCTCCCTGACGATGGTGCCCAAGGCTGAAGAGAAGGCTTGTTGGTGAAGAACGATCCTCCTTCTTGTTTTACTTTCTTGTGAGATTTCCTGCGACATGGGACGTGCCTCGTGGAGGCATTAAAACTCTGATGTTTTGGGGATAATATGTTGTGTAATAATTTAGATTCCTTGGTTTCCTTCCCGTTGGCTTGATGTTCTACATTGGCAGGGCCCGACCCCGCACATACCTTAGCCGCCATTGGGCCATCCGAATCACCAGGAAAGACCAAGGAGTGAGGGGCTACGTGGCCAGTTAGGCTCCTGAGTCGCGATGCTCAAGAGTCCCCCTTGTCACGTGACCATCCGGCGGGAAGGAGCTGCTGAGGTAGGCCTTGGTGTTCTATGTCGGCAGGGCCCGACCCCGCGCATACCTCAGCCGCCATTGGGCCGTCCGGATCACTAGGACAGACCAAGGAGTGAGGGGCTACGTTGCCAATTAGGCTCCTGAGTCACGATGCTCAGGAGTCCCCCTTAACGCTCAAATATCCGCTGAGGTAGGCCTTGGTGTTCTACGTCGGCAGGGCCCGACCCCGTGCAAACCTCAGCTGCCATTGGGCCGTCCGGATCACCAGGACGGACCAAGGAGTGAGGGGCCATGTGGCTAGTTAGGCTCCTGAGTCACAGGTCCCGCTCGGGAGTGGTGCGCGAAGACCAGGTCCGAGGGACCTGGCAGGGCGGCGTATGCTAGGCAGGACCTAAGCGTAGCCCCCGTGCCCAGCCCCCACGCGCGACTCTCCCGAGGGGAAGCGTTGCGGTGAGGCTGGATACTGAGCCGGGTGGCTCCTTGAGGTTGGTACGGCCATGGGGCCACCCTCAGTTGTTTATCACCAGCGCAGAGCATAGCGCTTTCGCACTTGCACGGGCATAGCCGCTCCTCGACTGTGTCGACTGTCAGCGTGGATCACAGTGCTTCCACTAGTGCATGGGTGAGGGATCCCTCTGAGTGGAGCCCCCGGGGCGTGTACAGCCCCGCCCTGACACATGGCTTGCACGTTAGGGCTAGACGAGGTGTGTCTGGGCACCCGTGAGCCAGCGTGGGACTCACGAGGCCCAACCTCAAGGCGGGTTGCGCTTGGTCTTGATTCTTGATAGCTTCAGCGGTCCTGCAAAATGGTTAGGCAACCTGCGCCGGAAGAATTTCCTTAGGTGGTCACATGAGGAGGCTCGACACCGACGACCCCAGGTGGTGACGTGAACCGGGCTGGCCCGCCAGACATACCTCAGTCGTTGGGTTTATCGATGCTGCAGGGACGGACCCGAGCACAGATGCCGTGCCTAGCCTACTCATGCGAGGGATCCTAAAGAAAGACAACCGGCGCGCGGCTCCCGTGATAACGAGGGCGGTTGCAGGCGGGGCATCAGATAAGAAGGTGACAGTCATAGAACAACTTAAGCAAAGCAGCAGGTTAGCTTAGATAGATGCAAGAATGATGCATGCCACAGGGACGGACCCGAGCGCCCTAGGGATGATGCAGCCCGAGGGGCACCCCCAGCAGGGTAAGCTAGAGGTGTAAAAGTATACACGTCACAGGGGCAGACCCGTACGACTTGGGGATGATGCAGCTCGAGGGGTGCCCCCAACTGAATGAACTGAAAAGAGTCACCTGATAACGTTGCTGGAGTGGTGTTGGAGTAGCTGATGATGCGTGCCGAAGAGTCGCTCGTCACGAGCTGCCAGAACCCTGAGCCTCAGGATGCTCCGGGGGCTCGGGTGGTTCCTTGAAGATCATTGCCATCTTCGTCAGGACAGGGTGATCCCTGGCCTCCTGAGCCGCCAGAATGCTTCGCAGGTGGCGTTGGCTGGTGACAACCGTGTTCGGCAAGTCAAATGGCATGCGAACGTAGCTATGAGGTGGACCCTCGCACCGATCAACACGCGAAGGCCAGAAACGCTCCTGACATGCGGCCCTGTTGTGACGTGAAATGTCGATGCAGATGCACTACCCGCCGTCCTCGCCAAGATGGGGGTGCTATGCCAGGTGGTGGGTGGCAGTAGCAGGCATGGAGTTAGAAGGAAAAGCAGCATGACGGACATAAGTAATAGGCATGGAAGAATCGTCACCCATGGTAATGCGAGCAGCGGTGTGAATGGGGTCAGCAGTAAGAAGGTTATCGGGGTTGGCGGCCATGTGACCCGTGGGTCCGGTGTCCATATACCAGTCGCCACTGCCAGTGTACTGCTGCGGCGGTGGGCTGTGTGGAGGGCCACTATAAGAATGGGGTCCCAAGGCGCCGGCAGGAGGGCCGGGGCCGACGGCAGCGGCTGTGGCGGCGTCGCCGCGAACCCAGCGGACGAAGGCAGCCCATAGGCTGCAGAGGGGCTGTAGAGCGGCGCGCGCGGGTACGGCTGAGTGGCCGCGTGAAGCGCCTGATCAGAGGTCGGGCGGTGCCGTAGAAACTGGGGACGGGGGCGCGCAGTACAGGCATGGAGTGCGTGTGAACGACCCCCGTCCAGGGGTTCTGGTCGGCCTGCCAGGGCACCGTCGGGAGCTGCTTCTGCGGCTGGCGCGGCGCCCTGCCGTGGTTAGCCGGCTACTGCTGTTGTTGTTTGCGGCCTCGTCGGCCCCGGCGCCCGCTGTCGGTGTCAAAACCAGTGGACCTCGGGTAGGGGGTCCCGAATTGTGTTTCTAAGGTCGATGGTAACAGGAGGCAGGGGACACAATGTTTTACCCAGGTTCGGGCCCTCTCTATGGAGGTAATAGCCTATGTCCTGCTTGATTGATATTGATGAATACGAGTATTACAAGAGTTGATCTACCTCGAGATCGTAATGGCTAAACCCTAGAGGTCTAACTTGTATGGCTATGATAATGAATCTCCCCCCTCCGGACTAAGTCCTCCGGTTTATATAAGCATCAGGAGGATCTAGGGTTACACAAGGTCGGTTAGAAAGAAAGTAATCTACATATCCGGCGCCAAGCTTGCCTTCTACTCCAAGGAGAGTCCCATCCGGACACGGGTGCAGTCTTCGGTCTTCGTATCTTCACAGACCATCAGTCCGGCCCGTGGCTAACAGGCTGGAGGCCCGAGGACCCCTTAGTCCAGGACTCCCTCAGTAGCCCCTGAACCTGGCTTCAATGACATGGTATCCAGCGGGTAGATCTGTCTTCGGCATTGCAAGGAGGGTTCCTCCTTCCGAACTCCAAAACAGTCTTCGGACATACCGATGTGTCTAGACCTGTAACTCACATCACACACAACCGTAGAGAGAATATAATAGTTCACGAATCCAATCTGCCGACAACAATATGACATCACGTGTGCCCCGGTCACTATATCGAACCGTTTTGTCTACCATCCCGTATTTCGAGATGCGATTTCCATTGGCACGTCTAGTCAAAGCAGAGATCGTGTCCCCTTTTTGCGGGATTCTCATCAATACGGGCATGGATAACCCAAACGTACCGTTTACATAGCCCTTGGGAGCGGGCGAATTTTAAGGCGAGTGGGGAGGCGTTCAATATTTACTGCCTTTATAAGGAGATAAGAATTCCTTTTCTTAACCCACGCCTTCTCTCTTCCTCTGCACTTCCACTCTTGGGCTCCAGTGCCCAAGTTCTCATCTTCTCTGTCTCGAGAAAGCACTCAATCATGTCCGGATCCGGGGGTCAAGGCAAATGGATGGCCTCCTCCGTCCAGGAGGAGGACATCGCCGAGCTTCGGGCGGCCGCATACCTGGCAAAAGGAATCACCCACGGCCTTCCGACCCAGGGACAAATCATTCCCATGCCGAAGCCCAACGAGAGGGTAGTATTCATCCCTCATGTCCTCCGCGGGTTAGGATTCCTGCTCCACCCCTTCGTCCGCGGGCTGATGTTTTACTACGGGATAGATTTCCATGATCTATCCCCAAACTCCCTCCTCAACATATTGGCGTTCATCGTCGTGTGTGAGGCCTTCCTTCACATCCAACCCCACATCGGGCTGTGGCTCAAGGTCTTCAACGTGAAGCTGAAGGTGGTGGACGGCCAGCACGCGGAGTGCGGAGGCACCATGGTTAGCAAGCTGGCCATTGTCTCCTGGCCGAAAGGCACTTCTGTGGAGACTATAAAAGAATGGCAGAAACATTGGTTCTATATCACAGAGCCCCGCGGCACCACCTGGGCCGCAACTGCCGAATTCAACTCTCGCGCTCCCAAGCGACTCGCCTCCTGGGTCAACAAGGGCCCGAACTGGTGTTCGTCAGATAAGCTGGTCGATATAATCCAGGTGATGCTAGTTCGCCGGATTCTTCCATGCCAAAGACGAAGCCGCCCTCTATGCGAGTTCAATCCGAAGAAGCACCATACCCTGACGAAGCTCTTTGAAACCACTCATGAAGATGCCTGGAGGTTGCTTTTTAAGGGCAATGAAACACCGCCAGGCACAGATTCGGACCGCGGCATGACATCAACCACCTCCCGGGCCCCTGCTGCAAGGGCGCTTCGGACGCGACGTCAGAAGATAAGACCCACTCCTCCGCCGCCGCCGACGATGACGATAAAGAGGAGGAGGAGAACGACCCTCCCCCTGGTGAGGGGAGGAAGAAGAGGGAACTTCGGCGAACCTGGAGGCGGAGACGTCCAAGAAAGGGAAGACCTCCCTTGTGGATAACACCGCGTGGGACGACGGCAATAGTCCGGAGAGACGCCCCTGCACTAAGCCTCGGGTCACATCATAAGTGCTAAAACCCATATCCGCCCATAAACCAAGTCTTTCCTCTTTATTGTATTGATATAATTAGTTATGCTATTGCAGTCCAGCCCACGACAGTTCCCAACGATCCTCCTCACGAGGTTCGCTGGACTCAAAGGCGATGGCCAGCGATTGACCGCCAACCGCTCACTCCCCCAAGGCCAAGGACGATTCAGAGGTGCTGTCCTGAAGGACTGTTCCAGGCGGGGGAGAGGCTCAGGAGGCGCCAGTAGGCGAAACCACCGTCGACGGGCACCAGGGGACTCAATCCCAATGGAGACTGGTGGGGATGGCCGTATTCAGTTCGACCCTCAGCCGAACTCGAGTCCGGAGTCCAATGCAACTCCGGAATCCGGCACGCAACCTCCTTTGAAAGAAGGAGGGATGCATGTTCCCCCGGTGACCCCTGTCCAACCAGGGGCACCGGATAATCTGCTGGAAGCGCTGCGAGGCAGTTCCATTGTGGATGAGCACCGTGTCCTTATGGGCACGGTAATTGAAAGGGTTCGGTCCGCCAAGAGCGGACTAACCGAAGCCTGCAGCAGCCTGTTGACAAGTTTTGAGGTAAGCGACACAAAAAGGAGAAAATTCCAACATAGATAGTAGCCCTTGAGACACTGTCCAGTGTTTAGAAAGAAAAAAGTGGACAGAGGATCAATCTCCTACTGCAGGAAACTAAGTAAATTTGTCTGAAATGTGTGCACAGGCGTCGCTGTTGGCCGCGGCCTCGCATACTATCGAAGTCTCCGGACTGAAGGATTAACTGGCGGAGGTCAAGGAGGAGCTAGGCCAGGTGAAGAAGCAGCTCCAGGAAAAACAAGGTAAGTAATAACCTGTTATGTATTCAAAAAACGGAAAATGGTACGCAATGACCGAAATACCATGATGTGAACAGAGGAGACCACCAAGGTCGAGGCCCTGAAAGCGGCCCTCGTCGAAGCCGAGGGGAAGGCTGTCAAGGATCAGGCCGCTCGTAAGAGGCTCAAGGCCCAGGTCAAAGAAGTACAATAGGAGCTCCAGGATGCGGTGAGGAAGTGCGAGACCTTGGAGCACAATGCGTCGCTCAAGAGGCCTAACTCGCTAAGGCTCGTAAGAGTGCGAAGACGGCCCAGAGTGAAGCCAGGGCGCCCTCCAGAAGATCCAGGAGGCCAGGAAGATCACGGCGGGTAAGGCATTCAATATGCAAAGCAAGAATGTGAAGAGGAAATATCTTTTACTGAACCGGATTCGGAGTTTTCCAGGGGCTTTTGTTGATCTGCCATGCAGTGTGACCAACGCCACATAGTTCTTCTAAGCCGAAGAAGGGGGATCCCCAGAGAAGCTGTTCTGGTCGCAATTTCTTACGCCGGAACATCTGGTGCCCTTCAATGATCACCTAAAACAGCTGGTCGAGCTGCACAGGATGGCTGAACTGTCCATGAAGTATTTAATAATCCGGCTATGGCCAGCCGAAGCTATACCCAGCAGTTACTTCGGTCTCGTGAAGAGGCTGGTTGATGCATGTCCTCGGCTGGATGTCATCAAGCGGGCCATCTGCATTGAAGACACGTGTCTGGCCTTCTCCTATGTCAAGGTCTGGTGGGCGAAGATGGACACCGTCAAGTTGGCGGCCGAGGGGCCGCCTGAAGGCAAGGAGCACCGCACACCCGAGCGATACTTTGGCGATGTCTTGGAAGGGTCCCGTATTGTTTCGGATTGTTGTGTGAAAGACACTATCTTTGAATGAATGTATTCAGGCTCCCCCTACCTTCTATGATGAAATAAAGTGTTTATGCAATTTAATGCTTGTTATGTTTTTAAATTTTAACTTCCTGTGCGGCCGTGTTGTATGAAATCTTAGGGTTAACCAGTCGTCGGCTTCCGCCCCCACGTAGGTAGTACGGGGGTGTTCGGGATGGAATCTCAACAATCTTGATCCAATAAAAACATGGCAACCAGACTATGCGGCTGTAAGGCCCTCACTTAGCCGTAGTAGTGTGACAATAAAAACATGGGAACAACCCCTAGTATCCGAACTAGAGTGCTATAAGCTTCTGATAGGGAAGTACCGATCCTTCGCGTAAGACGGAAGAAATCTCCAATGATTTGCAACCTCCGAACAGCTGACTGGCTCTCGCCTCATCATGATAGTCAGTTTTCGGCTTTCTCTATTGAGGTGCTCCGTTGGATAAACCAAGGTACAATCGCAGTAGTTCTCCCTTTGCTACCTTAGCCAATATAGCAGAACATATGGTAGCAAGCACAGAAGCCGGGCAACCCAACTATTGACCAAAGACATGATTCGAAGCCAATGCATATAATGCTAAATTCGGGGAGCCGAACTATACTTATAAAAAATGTTCGGACTTTTGTTGCCTTAAAGTGGGGCGCTATGAAGCACCTGGCAAACATCAAACATACCAAAGTGTATAGGTGCTACCTGATAAGGTAATCCACATGGGAGCTGAAAAAGAGAGAGAAAACAAAAAAGGTAAAAGCTGGGGTCGTTGAGCTCCATCCATGAACTGTTCTCATTGTGATTTAATTAGTATGTCAAGGCGCATTGATACAGGTAGTGCGATAAGCAACAGGTTATTTGACATGTCGAAACCAAGGGAGAGCTGCATGTGGGTCCTGATAAATAGGTAGAGTTATGATTAACAGAATCGCCTAAAAAGTCCCCCATATGTCTGAGTTTCTCTCCGTCTTGGTGTGTTTATCCTTCAAGAGGACCGATGACCAGACCACGAGATGGTTCTTGTTGGATTGAGACCTGAAAAGGAAACAAGTAAAAGTGAAATTATGTGTCTATCCGATGTCAGTTGCGCCATACTATGGACCACAAGCTAGTTATGCATCCATCGATGCCTATGGGATTTTGAGTGTGTAATTATGTACGCGCGGCACGAATGCCACCACTTGATCGGGACTGAGACAGAGGCTGGATTGCTAGTTGATCTCCTAACGAGCCGAGCACTCCTACTGCAGAGTAGTTCGGACCCTCTTAACGGTGTCCTTGGGCTCGGCAACCGAATTAAGGTTCTGCTTGAGAAGGTCGCTCTATACTTCTGCTGCTAAGGCAGCTGTGTGCTCTTCTGTACGGAGGGAGCGTTTCGTATTGCCGTTGACTGTTATGACGCCACGTGGATCGGGCATCTTGAGCTTGAGATAAGCATAGTGTGGTACTGCGTTGAATCGAGCAAACACAGTTCGTCCGAGGAGTGCGTGATAGCCGCCGCGGAAGGGGGCGATATCGAAGATTAACTCCTCGCTTCGGAAGTTGTCCGGAGATCCGAAGACAACCTCTAGTGTGATTGAGCCCGTACAGCGAGCCTCTAGGCCTGGTATGACTCCTTTGAAGGTAGTCTTGGTGGGCTTGATCCGTGATGTGTTAATGCCCATTTTTCATGCTCTATCCTGATAGAGCAGATTGAGGCTGCTACCGCCAGCCATACGGACGCGAGTCAGGTGGAACCCATCGATTATTGGGTCTAGGACAAGTGCGGCTGAGCCATCATGATGGATACTGGTCGGATGATCCCAACGATCAAAGGTGATCGGGCATGACGACCATGGATTAAATTTTGGGGCGATTGGCTCTATCGCGTAGACCTCCCTGAGCGCACTCTTGCGCTCCCTCTTGGGGATGCGGGTAGTGTATATCATGTTCACTGTTTTGACCTGAGGGGGAAACTTCTTCTGTCCCCCTGTGTTCGGTTGCTCGGGCTCTTCGTCATCGTCCTCGCTTTGCGATCCCTTTTCCCTATTTCTCGGTGTTTAATTTGCCGGCCTGTTTAAAAACCCAACAATCTCTATTTGTATGATTAGGTGGTTTGTCTGGGGTGCCATGAATCTGGCACGGACGATCAAGTATGTGGTCCAAGATGGATGGGCATGAATTGTTCTTTTGGAACGGCTTCTTTTGCTGACTAGACTTAGAGCCCCTGAATCCGGCATTGATTGTCGTGTCCTCAGTGTTATCACCGTTCTTTCGACGCTTGTCTCTGTTGCGTCGAGACTTGTCTTTGCTAGTTTTAGCTTCAGGGGTGCCGGCGTCACTTGCATTGTTTTTGCTACGGGCCGACCAACTGTCCTTGCCCACACAAAAACGGGTCATGAGTGCCGTGAGAGTTGCCATGGATTTTGGCTTTTCATGGCTGAGGTGGCGAGCGAACCATTCGTCGCGGATGCTGTGTTTGAAGCCTGCTAGGGCTTCGGCATCCAGACAATCGACGATTTGGTTCTTTTTAGTTAAGAACCTAGTCCAGAATTTCCTGGCGGACTCTCCGGGCTATTGAACTATATGGCTTAAATCATCAACATCGAAAGGTCGAACATATGTACCTTGGAAGTTATCGAGGAAGGCCTCTTCCAAGTCCTCCCAGCTGCCAATAGAATTTGCAGGCAGACTATTGAGCCAGTGCTGAGCTAGCCCCTTGAGTTTTAAAGGGAGGTATTTGATGGCGTGGAGGTCATCGGCGTGGGCCATATGAATGTCGAGAATGAAGTCTTCGATCCACACTGCGGGGTCCGTGGTTCCATCGTATGATTCTATTTTCACGGGTTTGAACCCTTCTTGGAATTCATGATCCAGGACCTCATTAGTGAAGCAATGAGGGTGTGCGGCACCTCTATATCGCGCTGTATCGCGACGTAGCTCTGATGGAGTCCGTCTGCGGTTTTCAGCCCGCGCATGACTAAGTTTGTCACGTCCGAATAGGTGGTCGTCATCGCATGTCGAGCCACGTCCTCGTGATTCGTAGATTGATCTAGTATGTCCTGCTTTATTATTCAGGTTTTGCCGGAGGTCATATGTATGACCGTGGGCTAATTTACCTCTACCTGTGCGATGAGGCGGGGCTGGCTGGTGTTCGGCGTGAGTTGCCGTTTTGTCCCGACCAAGTGGTGGTCGATCAGCCGCATTGTACGATGGAGGTATGTATTCTGGCGCCTCCTCGTCAAAGTGAGGTAGCAATTTGCACTTTGGGTATCTTTTGGTTGGGTGCTTGAGGCCGGACTCTACGGTTGCTAGGACATCGGTCCATTTTTCAGGCTCCTTGCAGTGGCGATTAGCTGGCGCTTGAAGCGCTCCTGCTCAAGAGGTTCGTCAGGCATGATGAAATCGTCGGTGCCGAGGCTCACCTCGTTCTCGGAGAGCGGAAGATAACTTCCATCCTCTAAGTCTTCGTGCGTGGCCTGCTTACTAGGGGTAGCCTGCCCATCTTCCCATTCATCATGTTCATTAGCTGTTTCAACGGGGTCTTCGTTGTCTTCGGCACTTTCTGGAGTGTCATCTTCTCCTGTGCCGGTGTTGCCATCTTTACTGCGGCATGACTTAGAGCGGCGCCGCTGACGCCGGTGCTTGGATTGTATTTCGGAAGGTTTATCCTCAGCTCGATTTTCCTTGTCATCACCGTTGTTCTCCTTTGGTGCATCCACCATGCATACATCGTACGAGGAAGTGGCTGTCCAGCGTCCGGTGAATGGCGGGTTCTAGGCCTCTTCTTCTCCGGCATCGTCATCCATACCGTCGATGTCCTCGGAGTCGTAATAAATTGTATCAATCAAATCCTCGACCGTTGGTATGAAGTGGGTGGCAGGTGGGAAGCAAAATTCTCCATTGTCAGCCCCTAGATCGAACCGGATATAGTTCGGCTGTGAGTCCTCTGCCAAGGACAGGTTCTTTAACGAGATTAGCACATCGCCCAAAGGCGAGTGCTGAAAGATATCTACGGCGCTGAACTCGAAGATTGATAAACGATCAAGTTCGGTGTCCGCGGGCTCATGTGGTTTGGAACTTACGGCTAGAGACGAGTCCAGAAGTTCTGGTGACAAAGACGTCGTGAGAGGATAAGTATATGTGCGGCTCCAATGCCGTGGAATCTGTGGCCTCCATGGTGGGGTTGATCCTCTCATCCTCCGATGGCGCAATCTGCTCTGGCTCTACGGCCAGAGCGGTTACAGGAGCGATATCTTGGATGCGGTCTGATGACAGATTTAGGTCATGATCATCGGGGTGACTGGGAGCGGTCGCCGCGGTCTCAAATACGGCAAATATTAAATCTCCACGGATGTCTGCAATGTAGTTCGAATTCCCAAATCTGACCTGATGGCCAGGGGCGTAGCTATGGATCTGCTCCCGGTGGCCAAACGAGTTGGCCCGCAGTGCGAAGCCGCCGAACACGAAGATCTGTCCGGGGAGGAAAGTTTCTCCTTGGACAGTGTCACTATCAACGATTGAAGGGGCTATCGAACCTTTCATCGATGATAAAGTGGAACTCTCAATGAAAGCACCATTGTCGGTGTCAAAACCGGCAGATCTCGGGTAGGGGGTCCCGAACTGTGCCTCTAAGGTCTATGGTAACAGGAGGCAGGGGACATGATGTTTTACCCAGGTTCGGGCCCTCTCTATGGAGGTAATACCCTACGTCATGCTTGATTGATATTGATGAATAGAAGTATTAGAAAAGTTGATCTACCTCGAGATCGTAATGGCTAAACACTAGAGGTCTAGCTTGTATGGCTATGATAATGAATCTCCCCCCTCCGGACTAAGTCCTTCGGTTTATATAAGCACCGGGAGGATCTAGGGTTACACAAGGTCGGTTACAAAGAAAGGAATCTACATATCCAGTCGCCAAGCTTGTCTTCTACGCCAAGGAGAGTCCCATACGGACACCGGTGCAGTCTTCGGTCTTCGTATCTTCAAATCCCATCAGTCCGGCCCATTCCTAACAGGCCGGACGCCCGAGGACCCCTTAGTCCAGGACTCCCTCACCCGCCCCGGCGCTGCTGCTTCTCGGCGGGGGGCGGCAGGGGGGCCTACCGCGGCGCCGGGTAGGGGAACCCGGGAGGCGGCGGCGCCTGGAAGGGGCCTAGTGCAAGCCGCGGCGGGGGAGCCGGGCCGGTGGGCGGCGCACTGCCGCGAGTACCAGCGGTGAGGGCCGTGTGGGTGGCCCGGGTGTGCGACATCCGCATCCTCCTCTCCTCCAGCTTTAGGTACGCGATGATCTTGAGGAAGGTCGGTTGGTGATGAGAGGGATGTTGGAGGCGGCGTTCCCGAAGTCATCATTCAGGCCGGTGATGAGGGTGCTGAGAAGAAGCTCGTCGGAGACCTTCTCACCGAGGTCACGAAGCTCGTCAACAGCCTTCTTGAGGCGCATGCAATAATCGTCGACAGACGAGTTGAGCTACTGGCACCCAAAAAACTCACCGTGCAAGAAAACCTTGCGTTGGAGCATGCTGTTGGTGAAGAGACCATTGAGCTTGGTCCAAACAGTGTGAGCGTCATCATCGGCGGAGACCACCGTGTGGAAGATGTCCCTCGAGATGGTGGTGTAGAACCAACGGATGAGAGTGGCGTTGATGGAGGTCACTCCTCATCGTCCTCCATGAAGCGGGAATCCACGGAGCCATCAATGTGATCCCGGAGATTGTACTCATGGAACACAAGGGAGAAGTACATCTTCCAGGCATAGTAGGTGGAGGAGAACCCCAGCGATGGGAACCCGAGCGAGGATGTTGAGATCGCGGATGACGACGGGGTCAGTGTTAGTGTCAAAACCAGGGATCTCGGGTAGGGGCTCCTGAACTGTGCGTCTAAGGTGGATGGTAACAGTAGGCGGCGGACAAAATATTTACCCAGGTTCGGGCCCTCTCAATGGAGGTAATACTCTACGTCATGCTTGATTGATCTTGATGATATGAGTATTACAAGAGTTGATCTACCACGAGATCGTAGAGGCTAAAACCTAGAAGCTAGCATATGATTCTGATTGTGGTTGTCGTATAGACTAAACCCTCCAGTTTATATAGACATCGATGGGGGCTAGGGTTACACAGAGTCGGTTACAAGGGAGGAGATCTACATATCCAAATTGCCACGCTTGCCTTCCACGCAATGGAGAGTCCCAACCGGACACGGGACAAAGTCTTCAATACTGTATCTTCATAGTCGAACAGTCCGGCCGAAGGATATAGTCCGGCTGTCCGAGGACCCCCTAATCCAGGACTCCCTCAGTAGCCCCCGAACCAGGCTTCAATGACGATGAGTTCGGCGCACAGATTGTCTTTGGCATTGCAAGGCGGGTTCTCCTCCAAATTTCAAATACCTGTCGAGTAGTGTTCGACTTCCCATAAATGTTGCACTCCTCGGCTTCTGTGCCTTAATAATGGCTATCTTCCACGTGTCGAGCGAATGTGAGAAGTCGGGCAATTTTACATTTGTCACCCTAACCCTGTGAGTAAATCGCCTATTTAAAGAGATGAGGATCCTCAGATCCAGATCACACCATCCTCCCACAGCGAGTATCCATCGGAGCGCGCCCGAAAAAAGCCCATCCCATCATGGCCGGCCATCGCAGCTCCTCCTCTCGCTCCCGTAGCACTAAGCCACGCAATTGGGAGAAGTGTTCCGTGCCTCACAACCAATTAGTAGAGTTACAGACCCAGGGGTTTCTTCCCCCTGCGTATATGGTCCCCGTCTGAGTTGGACTAGCCACTTATAACGACAGGGAGCAAGCGGAGAGCTTCCCCAACACGTCCATGGGGGAGCGGGTATGCCTTGTCCCTTACTTATTGAGGGGACTCGGATTTCCAATCCATCTATTCCTCCGCGGCTCCTGGAGTTCTAAGGCCTCCAGCTGCATAACTTTACTCCTGCCTCCATATTGCACATCGCCGGCTACGTCACATTTTGTGAGCTGTTTCTGGGTTGCAAGCTCATTGCGAGCTATGGAAAAGGCTATTCTGCCTCGTACCCCATACACAGAAGGAGTCAATATATCAAGTGGGCGGAGCCAAAATATGGCGCATCGCCAGGAGCAGATACCTGTCCAGTACCCCGAAGAAGACATCCAAAGACTGGCCTTCGGATTGGTTTTATATATAGGACGTCCCCCTTTCGGACCCTGTTTGTATGGGCCTTCCCGAGTTCAATAATGTCCCTTTGAAGAAACATTGTAGCTGGCATCCTCGGAGCCCCCAGGAGGAAGATAATAGAGAGGTCCTTTACCTGATGGGCAGGATAGAAACTCTGGCCAAATCAGGACTGACAATAATCGAGGTTATGTCAATATGCATAAAGTGGGGGGTGCAACCACTTCAGTATTGGGGGAAACCCATGTGGCACTTCAATGGAGAAGACGATGCCACCCGCTGCAGCCATAATGGTCCGGACTCCGCCACCGCTCTAGCGAAAGTACTGTCCGATTTATACAAAGGAGAGGAAGAGGATTTCATCCGTATTAAGCCACGGGATGGATTCTCCATGTACAACCCCCCAAACTGGGTGAGCTGCTACCTTTTATTCCAGATCTTCCCGCATTTTCATTATAAGTATTTACCTTACTATTTCATAGAAGGATCTGCAAAAAGCTATGAGGGAGGTCCATAGCCCATCTCCATAGCTAGAGGACCCTGACCGGGCCCTCGACCCCTGACTCGAAGAACATCCGGACATATTCGTGGAACTCATCGACATGACGTTCTACCAGTTGAGCTACGACGGTGCCTTTGTGGCTATCATAGCCGATTATCCGGGCCTGCTCCCTGCATCGCATGTTTGTAAAACCGGAGTCCCAACTTCCAAGAAGGATCCCTTTTTTGCACTCACCCGTCACACACATATGGTATCCTACAGGGAAGGCCCTCGGGACGCCACACCGGACCCGCAGTGACTCACCAGCAAGGGGCACCGAAAGTGGATAGGCTTAAAAGGAAGGCGGTCAGGACTGGGACACCATCGCGCTCCTCCTCCAGAGCATCCAAATGGTCCTGCCGATCAATCTCGGCTTCTTTCTCTTCATACATGTGCACTCGAGGTGAGTCATGAATGATGTCGCAGGGCAGTACCGCCTCTGCGCCGTACACCATAAAGAACGGTGTGTATCCGGTAGTGCGATTCGGCGTGGTCCGCAGCCCCCATAGTACGGAGTCAAGCTCCTCCACCCAGTGCGTATCTTGTTCCTTCAAGGATCACACTAATATGGGTTTAATACCGCTCATGATAAGACCATTTGCTCGCTCGAATTCACCGTTGTCAGTTTGCGGGTGATAGACAGAGGCATAATCGAGCTTAATGCCCATTTTGATGCACCAAGTTTTTACGTTGTCGGCTGTAAAGTTCGAGCCGTTATCGGTGATGATGTTGTGGGGGACGCCGTAACGGTGTACAACCCCGGATATGAAGTCTATCACCGGTCCGGACTCTGCCGTTTTAACTGGTTTGGCTTCGATCCATTTGGTTAATTTATCCACCATGACCAATATGTATTTTTTCTTGTGGCTTCCCCCTTTAAGGGGTCCGACCATGTCAAGCCCCCAGACCGCGAAGGGCCAAGTAATGGGTATTGTTTGTAGAGCGGTGGGTGGCATATGGCTTTGGTTTGCGAAAAGCTGGCAACCGACGCAACATTGAACGAGGTCATATGCGTCTGCTTGGGTCGTCGGCCAGTAAAAACCTGTACGGAAGGCCTTGCTTACAAGGGCCCGAGGAGCGGCGTGGTGGCCGCCATGTCTAGCATGAATTTCTGCCAAAAGTTGTCGTCCTTCCTCTTCGGAGATGCACCTTTGAAGTACTCTGGTAGCGCTTTTCTTATAAAGCTCTCCCTAGTGGACCTTGTAGGCTTTAGACCGCCACACAATGCAATGTGCCTCGTTTGGGTCATCGTGGAGTTCTTGCCTAATTAGGTAAGGCAAGAAGGGTTCTATCCACGGGGCGATGACAGCCATAATCCCGTGGGCGAATGCGTTATTTCGATGGCAGAGCCTCCGATTACGTCAGGGTCTTCGGTATCTGGCGTTGTGGTCGGGTTCGGATTGTTGTTGCCGGTTTCTCCTTCCCCTACCACGGATGGCTTAAACAACCTTTCCAAGAAGATGTTAGGTGGGATAGGGTCGCGCTTGGCGCCGATGCGGGCGAGGATATCCGCTGCTTGATTGTTTTCCCGGACCACATGGTGGAATTCAAGCCCCTTGAGCCGAGCTGACATTTTGAGGACGGCGTTGCAGTAAGCTGCCATTTTTGGGTCCTTGGCATCAAAGTCTCCATTTATTTGAGATATTGCGAGGTTCGAATCTCCATGCACCTCTAGGCGTTGAATGCTTATGGAGACTGCCATCTAGAGATGTAACACCCATGATGCGGCTATATCTCCCACGTGTCGGAGCATGACTTAGAGGCATAACCGCATAGTAGGCATGTCGCAAGAGGGGTAATCTTTACACATCCCATGAACTGAATATGAAAGGGATAAAGAGTTGGCTTACAATCGCCACTTCACACGATACATAAATATAGCATTACGTCATCCAGAATACAATCCGACTATGTAACCAAATAAAGAAAGACCACCCCAAATGCATAGATCCCCGATCGCCCCGACTGGGCTCCACTACTGAACAACTGGAAATGAAACAACTCAACGAACACGATCTTCATCGAGCTCCCACTTGAGCTGGGTTGCGTCACCTGCACTGGTATCATCGGCACCTGCAACTGTTTGGAAGTATCTGTGAGCCACGAGGACTCAGCAATCTCACACCCTCGCGATTAAGACTATTTAAGCTTATGGGTAGGGAAAAAGGGTAGTGAGGTGGAGCTGCAGCAAGCACTAGCATATATGGTGCCTAACTTACGCAAATAAGAGCGAGAAGAGAAGCAAAGCACGGTCGTGAACTAGAAGTGATCAAGAAGTGATCCAGAAACTACTTACGTTCAAGCATAACACCAGAACCATGTTCACTTCCCGGACTCCGCCGAAAAGAGACCATCATGGCTACACACGCGGTAGATTCATTTTAATTAAGTTAAGTGTCAAGTTCTCTACAACCGGATATCAACCAAATTCCCGTCTGTCCATAAACGCAGGCACGGCTTTTGAAAGTCCACAAGCTCTCATGGTCAACGAAGGATATTCCTTCTCCCAGGAAGACCCGATGAGACTCAGAATCCCGGTTACAAGTCATTTCGACAATGGTAAAACAAGACCAGCAAAGCCACCCGAATGTGCCGACAAATCCCGGTAGGAGCTGCACATATCTCGTTCTCAGGGCACACCGGATAAGCAATCCGTAAAACTAAAACCAACCCTCAAGTTTCCCCGAGGTGGCACTGCAAGGGGCTCTAGTTTGGACCAACACTCAGAGGAGCACTAGCCCGGGGGGGGGGGGTTAAAATAAAGATGAGCCTTGAGTCTGCAGAGCCCAGGGGAAAAAGGCTTAGGTGGCAAATGGTAAAACCAAGGTTGGGCCTTGCTGGAGGAATTTTATTCAATGCAAACTGTCAAGGAGTTCCCATTATAACCCAACCGCGTAAGGAACACAAAGACAAGGAACATAACACTGGTATGACGGAAACTAGGGCGGCAAGAGTGGAACAAAACACCAGGCATAAGGCCGAGCCTTCCACCCTTTACCAAGTGTATAGATGCATTGAAGTAAACAAGATATAATAATGATATCCCAATAATAATCATGTTCCAACAAGGAACAAACTCCATCTTCACCTGCAACTAGCAACGCTATAAGAGGGGCTGAGCAAAGCGGTAACATAGCCAAACAACGGTTTGCTAGGAAAGGTGGGTTAGAGGCTTGACATGGCAATATGGGAGGCATGATATAGCAAGTGGTAGGTATCGCGGCATAGCAATAGAGCGAGCAACTAGCAAACAAAGATAGAAGTGATTTCGAGGGTATGGTCATCTTGCCTGCGAAGTTCTCCGAGTTGACGAAAACTTGATCCTCGTAAGCGTACTCAACAGGTTCCTCGATCACGTACTCGTCTCCCGGCTCTACCCAAGGAAAGAACACAAGCAAAGGAAACCACAGTCAACCACGGTGCAATGCGCAAGCAACATGATGCAAAACATGGCATGATATGCAGGATGTGATAGGCAATGCATATGCGTGCTCCAGAAGGAAAAGATGGAACCAGGCCTCAACTTGTCAATCCAAGAGTGCCGCTGGAAAGATGAGTTGATTTCGGTCGAAATCAATATAAAGATCACCGGAGTCGGATGCACAGTTTGCAAATGGGAAGCAAAACAATAATTGCACAATTCTACGATTAACAACACGATGCCATCTAGGATGCAACAAGAAACTAAGCTACTGAACTCCAACATAGCAACAAAGCACATGGCAGTGATCTACTCAAGATGCTTGACAAATTATGAACATTGAGCTACGGCTAAATCATACAAGAGCAGGTCCAAACAAACATGGCAAAAGTGCAAAAGATATCAGCATCACAGACTTCGTGAAAATACTAACATGTCAGGATTAAACATCAGGAAGCAATGTTTAGAGCAAGATAACAACATGCTACAGGAACGGAACATAGCAATACAAGGCATGGCTTGAATGTACTCAAAGCATATAACAAAAGTCCCTTACTGACCATAAGTTAAAAAGGATCGGAAGATTTGATGCACCCATGTAAACATAGAAGATTTGATGGCGAAACAGAATTATGAAGGGCTCTTTGCGAGCTCGATTCACTCATCACAAGGCATTGCATGACAAGATAAGCATAGAATCAGCAAAAATACATGATCAAGAAGCTAACCATGGCAAGAACAAGCTCATAGCATGCATGGATCAACTACAACAACCTTGGCAAAATTGATTAATACGTAAACAACCTGCCAGGAACATTATATAGCAAAAGTAGAGCAAGATTGAGTCATGCTAGGGCACTCCATAAATGCAAACAGGGACATGGATGGAAAGATCATGGCCAGATGTCAAAATCATCCTTACTAAACATACTCAAAACAAGCATGGATCTCTCTGTAGCAACATGAATACATGGCATAAAAATAACAGCAGGGAAATGACTTAGTGAAATTCTAAGTCTCTGAAATCAGCAATATTACGAGAGCTACTTTGCATGCTTGTGCTAGTCACCACATTGATCACAAAAATACATGACATACACCCCTATAAAGATGGCATGGCATAGCCCAAAACACATGTAGAGCCCATGCTCATATGAAGCACACAATAAATGTAGCAAAAATGACAAATGCTCATAAACTGATAAGAATCAGCACCTAACATTTTATAGCACTCTTGCATCAACTATTTGGGCATCAAGATGGAGTCAAACGAGCATGGCACAATGGAACAAAATAAAGAGCACATCATGGTGAACATTTGGATATATCATGCATGCAAAACGGATCTACACACATGGAGTTATGATGAAATGAACATGGCATAAAAATTAATGAGATTAGGACTAAGGAAAAAACAGTGTCGGGCGATGGATACTAAACACCGCACAGGGCGCGAGATAGAGGCTGGTGCTCACCCTGGGCCACTTGGGCCGGCTCGGTGTCGTGGGATGGAGAGGCCATAGAGGGCCGGGCCGATGCGATGATGAGCTATGGCCCACGTGGCCTGCACGGGGCCCACGCGAGCGAGCGAGGCGGGTGGTGAAGCAGGAGCGGGTTGTCCGACGGGAGCGGCAGAAGGCCGGTGCGGCGCCGGCGATGGAGGGTGCCGGGGCGTGCGGGATCGGGCAGTTCCACCGGATCCGGCGCGAAAGAGGTCAGGGCGACCGGATCCGCGGATTGTAGGGCGAGGTAGGAGCGCAGGGCGACAAGGAAGTAACTCCGGCGGGGCGGCGGCATAGCGGGGCGGTGAAGCAGGAGCGGGTCGCCGGCGATGGAGGGCGAGGAAGGCGGCAGAGTGAAGTGCGTGGGTGCCGGCGGCGGTTGGCGCGTGCGAGGTCCGACAGGGCGCAGGTGGCGGGGCATGGTGCCTCGGCAGCACGCAGTCAACGGCGGCGGCCGGCGACGGGAATCGGCAGCAAGGCACAACAGGGTGCCGGGCGGCGTGCGGGCCCGGTCGCAGCCCGGGACGGGCCGGCTGCGGGCTAGCCGGGCGGCGGCAGTGGTGGGATGGCGGCGGGGTGACGTGGCGCGCTTGGATTGGCTGCGGAGGTGGTTGTGGCTGACGTGGCGCGACGCCATTGGTCGGAGCGACGTGGAGGGGCTGGGTGGACATGTCCGGCATAGCGAGGACGCATCCGGATGCGCGGTGAGGAGTGGATCTAGGGTTTGTACCACGGAATTTCGGGGGGAGGTGCAAATATATAGATAGAGGGAGCTAGGAGAGTCCAAATGGAGTGCGGTTTTCGACCACGTGATCGTGATCGAATGGCCGAGAGGATGGAGGGGGTTTGGATGGGCTATTGGGCCACGTTAGGGGGGTGTTGGGCTGCAACACACACGAGGCCTATATGGTTCCCTGTTTAACCGTTGGAGTATTAAACGGACTCCAAATGGCGGTGGTGTACCAAGGCCACTTGGCAAATCTCGGTCCATTCCGAGGCTGTTTAACACCCATTTACGAAAAGAGGCAAAAGGGTCACCGGAGGACATAGGAGTGCCGGAATGCAAAACGGACAACGGGGAAAATGCTCGGATGCATGAGACCAACACGGTTGCAAATGCGATGCACATGATGACATGATATGGATGCATGACATGAACAAAATGCAAAATGGAAGACAATAACCCAACCGTGAAGGAAAAATCATATCGCATCTCCGGAAAAGGCAAGAGTCGGAGTACGAATATGGAAAGTAGTATCCGGGGCGTTACAGGAGACCATGCAACAGGGTCTCATATTCTGCTGCATTGTTGGAGTCTGTGTATAATATTTGGAGTACGTATTGGACTGTGTCTCCGGTGGGGGATGTCAGGACGACGCCTGCCCCCAGACCAGCCAGCATCTTAGAGCCGTCGAAGTGCATGATCCAATTGGAGTACGCGTCGTACTCTTTAGGGAGTTCGACTTCCGTCCATTCGGTGACGAAGTCAGCCAGTACTTGCGACTTAATGGCTCACGTGGTTTGTATGTTATGTCGAACGGGAGGAGCTCGATAGCCCATTTAGCAATCCGGCCCGTGGCATCGCGGTTATTTATTATGTCGTTGAGTGGTACTTCGGAGGCCACCGTAATTGAACACTCTTGAAAGTAGTGTTGTAGTTTCCGTTATGCCATGAAGACCGCGTATGCTATCTTTTGATAATGTGGGTACCGTGATTTGCATGGAGTGAGGACAGTGGATACGTAGTATACCGGCTTTTGAAGCGGGAACTTATGTCCGTCCGTCTCTCTTTCAACAACGAGCACTGCGCTTACAACTTGGTGTGTTGCCGCTATATATAACAACATTGGTTCGCCGACATTTAGCGCAGCCAAGATTGCCTTGGTGGCCAATACGGCTTTTATTTCTTCCAAAGCGGCCGTGGCCGCATCCGTCCACTCGAAGTGTTCGGTGCGTCGAAGAAGGCGATAAAGAGGTAGTGCCTTTTCTCCTAATCGAGCGATAAAGCGGCTTAAGGCAGCCACACATCCAGTTAACTTCTGGATTTGCTCGAGGTCTGTTGGGATAGCCAAATGTGACAAAGCTCGGATTTTAGCTGGATTTTCTTCAATTCCTCTGTTGGAAACGATGAAGCCCAAGAGCTTTCCAGCGGCCACGCCGAATACGCATTTTTCCAGATTGACCTTGATGTCATATGTTCGGAGGTTGTGAAACATGAGCCTCAAGTCGCCTATTAAGGATTT
Organism: Triticum urartu; assembly: GCF_003073215.2. Taxonomy (NCBI): domain Eukaryota; kingdom Viridiplantae; phylum Streptophyta; class Magnoliopsida; order Poales; family Poaceae; genus Triticum; species Triticum urartu. The sequence continues at coordinate 250,810,617 of NC_053025.1, forward strand.
GACGTGTCTTGTTTTAATGACTACATCGTTTACGTATGCCTCCACTTTTTGCCGATTTGTGTTTCCAGGCATGTCTAAATCATGCGTTGATAGGTTGCACTGGCATTTTTGAGCCTGAAAGGCATGGTGTTAAAATAGAAGGGGCCATATGGAGTGATGAATGCCGTTGCGGCTTTGATCGGGCTCCTCCATCTTAATTTGATCGTATCCGGAGTATGCGTCGAGGAAGCACAATGAGTCTTGTCCTGCGGTAGCGTCGATAATTTGATCGATGCGGTGGAGTGGGAAGGGATCTTTGGGGCAAGCCTGTAACACCCACGATGCGGCTATATCTCCCACGTGTCGGAGCACGACTTAGAGGCATAACCGCATAGTAGGCATGTTGCAAGAGGGGTAATCTTTACACATCCCATGTACTGAATAAGAAAGGTATAAAGATTTGGCTTACAATCGCCACTTCACATAATACATAAATATAGCATTACATCATCCAGAATACAATCAAGGTCCGACTACGGAACCAAATAAGGAAAGACAACCCCTAATGCGAAAGATCCCTGATCGCCCCAACTGGGCTCCACTACTGATCGAAAGGAAACGAAACAACACAACGAACACAATCTTCATCGAGCTCCCACTTGAGCTCAGCTGTGCCATCTGCACTGGTATCAACGGCACCTACAACTTGTTTTGGAAGTAAACTCTGAGTCACGGGGACTCAGCAATCTCACACCCTCGCGATCAAGACTATTTAAGCTTATGGGCAGGGAAAAGGGTAGTGAGGTGGAGCTGCAGCAAGCACTAGCATATATGGTGGCTAACATATGCAAATGAGAGCGAGAAGAGAAGCAAAGCACGGTCGTGAACTAGAAGTGATCAAGAAGTGATCCTGAAACTACTTACGTTCAAACATAACTCCAAAGCCGTGTTCACTTCCCGGACTACACCGGAAAGAGACCATCAGGGCTACACACGAAGTTGATGCATTTTAATTAAGTTAAGTGTCAAGTTCTCTACAACCGGACATTAACAAATTCCCATCTGCCCATAACCGCGGGCATGGTTTTCGAAAGTTCAAAACCCTGCAAGGGTGTCCCAACTTAGCCCATCACAAGCTCTCACGGTCAACGAAGGATATTCCTTCTCCCAGGAAGACTAGATCAGACTCGGAATCCCGGTTACAAGACATTTCGACAATGGTAAAACAAGACCAGCAAAGCCGCCCGATGCGCCGACATCCTGATAGGAGCTGCACATATCTCGTTCTCAGGGCAACACCGAATGAACACTACGTACAGCTAAAACCAACCCTCAAGTTTCCCCGAGGTGGCGCCGCAAGTGGCTCTATTTTGGACCAACACTTAGACAAGCACTGGCCCGGGGGATTGAAATAAGATGACCCTTGAGTATGCAGAACCCAAGGGAAGGTGATAGGTTTTTAGTGCAAATGTAAAACCAAGGTTGGGCCTTGCTGGAGGAGTTTTATTCAAAGCGAACTGTCAAGGGGTTCCCATCATAACCCAACCGCATAAGTTACCCAAAATCAAGGGACATAACACCGGTATGACGGAAACTACAGCGGCAAGAGTGGAACAAAACACCAGGCATAAGGCCGAGCCTTCCACCCTTTACCAAGTGTATAGATGCATTGAAGTAAACAAGATATAATAATGATATCCCAATAATAATCATGTTCCAACAAGGAACAAACTCCATCTTCACCTGCAACTAGCAACGCTATAAGAGGGGCTGAGCAAAGCGGTAACATAGCCAAACAACGGTTTGCTAGGAAAGGTGGGTTAGAGGCTTGACATGGCAATATGGGAGGCATGATATAGCAAGTGGTAGGTATCGCGGCATAGCAATAGAGCGAGCAACTAGCAAGCAAAGATAGAAGTGATTTCGAGGGTATGGTCATCTTGCCTGAGATCCCGCAAGGAAGAAGAACGAGTCCATGAAGAAGACAAACGGACGTAGTCGAACGGATCCTCACAAATGCGACATTATCGGAACTAACCCGAAGAAGCAACACCGGAAAGAAGCAAACAACATAGTAAACAACCATCACATAAAACATGGCATGATGCACGACCAAGTATGATGCATGTCCGGTTTAATGAGGCATGGCATGGCAAAGTGCACAGGCAATCCTACAAATTAAGTGGAGCTCAATATGCAACGAGTTGCATATTGACGAAACGCCACGTGACTTATTTAGTTCTCTCCCATTTAAACAACTCAACAAAATTATATGTTGTTTAAACATGGCAAGAGGTGGAGCATAAGTAAACTAAACATTTTGGCAAGTTTAAATTAGGCCGGAAATAACAAACAACAATTCCAGTAAATCCTCATGTGCATTTAGCAATTTAAGCAAGCAACAATTTTAAACATTCTTGATGTTGTTAACATGATGCGGATGACATATGTAAGTTTATGCAATTTATATGAAAATGTTGGCATGATAAGATATGAGGCATTTGTCACCGTGGTGGAAAGAAAGGGTGCCATGGCGACGAATCCGAAAATGATGCCACGGCACCATATCGGTTCCGATAGCTCACGGAGATACCGGTGCAAAAGAAGCAACGGTGTGGATGTTCGGAACATGCTAGAGATGGTGAGGTGATCCCGGATTCTGGGTATCCCAGGAGTTAGTGACAAGGAAACGAGTGACAATTTGGACACGGTGCAAACACAAGCATCTCAAACATCACAAGCATTCATTCACGGACGCCGTCTCGGTGGTTATACCTTCGAAGCGTGCGTTATCAGAGCGGTTCGGGTTCGATGCGGTGTAGGGGAAGTAGACATTCTCGGGACGTTCGTAGTGGAAGTAGTCGTTCTCGCATGCTCTAGGGTCGATGGTAGAGGTTCTCGCGATCTCGGCGACGGTAACGGAACTTCACGGATCCATGGTCTTCGGGCGTAGTGGTACTTGGGCGTAGTGATACACGTTCCGAAAGCGGTTCACAATGATGGTAGTCGAACTTGGCGCTTGTGTAACACGGTTATTCAGCGACGGTAGTCGTACATGGTTCGGAGTGGTACTTGCATCTTCGGACTTGTCAGTCTCGATCCGTGCGACGGTAGCGGTACACGTTTTCGTAGAGGGACCTGACGAATCTGAGTAACTTGGGGTCGACGATGGTCATTCACGTATCGTCGTGGTAATTGGCGATTTCAGAGACGGCGGAAGACGAACTTGGCGGTCCTCGTTGACCTAGTACTTGGCGTTATTTCAGGTTCGGTGATCGTTTTAGGTGTCGAGCGTCGAGGTACTCCACTGTCAACATCACACGGGTGCATGGAGGCAAAACTTGTGGCGCTGCTCCTAAACAAATGCCAAAAGGGAAAGATGCCGGGTAGAGGCAGAAGACCGGCGACGCGGTTGCGGGCACCGAGAGGCATGGCTCCAACGGGCAGGGCCGGAGACGAGGCAACTGTCAAGGACGAGTTGGGCGGAGCAGCACCAAGGTAGAAGTGGAGCTCTAAGCTCGGTTCCATGGCGGCAGCTGCAGTCGAAAGGGACCCACACCGACGTGGTCAACGCGGGCTCGCGCGGCCTCCTGTGGGACTTGGCGAACAACACAGAAGTAGGGCAGCGACGACGCTGCTCCTGCAGTGGTGGTCAGCACCAATGGGGATGGGGCACCGGAGTTGGGTCCGGCCGTGACCTCTTCGGATCTTGGGGCGAACAACGGAGGCGGAGGACTTGGAGCTCCGGACGTCGGCGCAAATGGAGAACGGGGAGGCGAAGCAGGCGGGAGCAAAGGAGAGGTAGAGGCGTCGGGCTCCAGCGACATGATGGATGATGGCGACGGGGATAGCACGGGACGCCAGACTGAAGAGCTGGCGTCGCTCGGCGGCAGGGCCGGAGCTGGACGTGGTTGCCGGAGGGGGATCGGGCGCGGGCATCGGAGACGGGTGCTCGTGACAGGAGGGGATCTGGTCGGGGTGCGACGGAAGGAGGGGCCGGCGCGGGATCTGGGCAGCAGAGGGAGGAGGGCCACGGATCGGGAGGCGCGGGCGCTCTCCTGGTGCTCGATGTGTGTGTGGTGGCGGCGCTGAGGAAAACGGGCGGGAGGAGGAGGGAACGAGAGATGTGATCGATCGACTAGGGTTAGAATTATAGGTTAGGTGGGCCTGCGGGCAAATGGGCCTAAGAGGCCGGCCCACTGCTGCTGCTGGTTGAATACCCCAGATGGACTGGTTTGGCTCTCCCTCTCTCTCTTTAAATTTCTGTTTATTCAAATAAATAAAATAAACATAATTTAAGATAAAGGCCAGGGGTTATGGGAAGGAAAACGCGAGATATAAACATATCTATGAATTCCTGGTTTTATGCACTATTTGAATAAATTGCTCTGGCAATTTTTAGGGGTAGAAAAATAATCCAAGTTTGAATTAAATTCAAAGTTGACACATTTTTGAACCCAACCAAAACATCTTCAAATGAGCTGAAAATTGGCAGAGAGGGTTTAGGCATGGTGAACTAGCATGAGGAAAAGAATGAACATTTATGGAGGAGGGGAAAAGGTCACTTGCCAAAATGAAAGAAAGAAGGAAGGAGGAGGTGATGACGCATAATCATACATGGAGCATTCAACAATGTAACATGCATGAATATGACAATGCACATGATGATTATGAGAATACAAAATGACAAGAGGCACAAATGCAACATTACAACGAAATAAAAAGGATGGCATCTAGATCATCGGTCTTGGGGCGTGACAAAGCCTTGTTAAGGTCCTTGAAATCGACACATAGGCGCCAGGATTTGTCCTTCTTCGGTACCATCACCAGGTTTGGTAGCTAGTTCGGATGTTTTATTTCTCTAATGAATCCGGCCTCGAGTAATTTGGCTAGCTCTTCTCCCATGGCTTGCCGCTTGGGCTCAGAGAAACGCCGAAAAGTCTGCTTGACCGGCTTGAACCCTTTTAGAATGTTGAGGCTATGCTCGGCCAGCCTGCGTGGGATCCGAGGCATGTCTGAAGGATACCAGGCGAAGATGTCCCAATTCTCGCGCAAGAACTCCCGAAGTGCGGCGTCTGTTGTGGGGTACAGCTGTGCCCCGATGGATGTTGTTTTTGTAGGGTCCGTTGGGTGGACCTGGAATTTGACTATTTTGTCCGCTGGTTTAAAAGAGGTGGACTTGGGTCTTTTGTCGAGTATCACGTCGTCCATGTCCACTGTGGAGCGCAGCGCAGTTAGTTCTTCGGCCGCCAGGGCTTCGGATAACGCCTCGAGGGCTAGTGCGGCAGTTTTATTTTCAGCATGGAGTGCTAGGTCCGGATCACTAGCCAGAGTGATTATTCCATTGGGCCCGGGCATTTTGAGCTTCATGTACCCGTAATGGGGTATAGCTTGGAAGATAGCGAATGCCTACCGCCCTAAAAGGGCGTGGTATCCACTACTAAACGGGGCCACTTGGAATGTGATTTCTTCGGACCTATAGTTCTCCAGCATGCCGAATACCACATCTAGTGTGATTTTTCCTGCACATCATGCCTCCTGACTAGGGATGATTCCTCTTAAGGTCATGCTGCTTTGCTCAATGCGGCTCTTGTCTATTTCCATCTTGCTAAGAGTTTCCTCGTAGATGAGGTTTAATCCGCTGCCATCGTCCATGATCACTTTAGTAAGCCAGAAGCTGTCCATAATTGGACTAAGGACCAAAGAGGCCGGTGCTCGGGCTGTTCGGAATTGACGTTCGTCACTGGCACTGAAGGTTATGGATGTGTCTTTCCATGGATTTATTGCTGCAACGTGGTAGACTTCGGCAAGGCTGCGGAGTGTTCGCTTGTGCCTATTATTTGAGGTGAAGGTGTCAAAGACTGTCAATACTGTATTGTTATTTTCCACAGGATGGTGCTCTGTTGTATTGTTGGTGAGGATATCCTCGCCGCTCTTGGCCACCTACCGGAGTATCCAACATGCTCTAAGGCTATGTGTTGGCATGGTATCCGTTGTACTGTGAATTTTGCATGGCCCATTGAGCCATCCCTCCAATACAGTTCCACGCCCTGTAGTGGGCTTTGCTTTCTTTGTAATTGGATCGGGTGACTTACGAGAGTACACCCTTTTAGTTCCGATGGTGGTTTTAGTGAGAGACAGAGGGTCCCAGAATTTCGCTTGGGTTTTCCAGGCGCTTTCCATTGCACAGTACTTCCGTACTATGGCCGCCAAGTCAGCAAAGTGTGCTATGTCACGGCGACTTATGGCGTTGAGGATTCCCTTGTCCATGCAACTTTTGCAAAATAATGAAATTGTGTCTTCCTCGCGACAGTCCCTGACCTTGCTCATTACAAGGAGGAATTTGGCCCAATAGTGATGTACTGTCTCTTGGGGCTCTTGTTTTGGCAATGCTTCACGATATATTGATCGGTGCATAGCGCACGTATATATGGAGTAAAGGTGGGCCACAACCTCAACTATACAATGACTATGAGGTGGGCCGGGCTATACAATATACATGCACAAACCATATGTTCAACAGTGACCCAGGGTCATTTCGGACAAATCAGGTTGGGTTTCCTCCTGGCTATAAATATCCAACCCCTACACCATAAATTGGTGGTTGCTCAGAGTTAGTGCACGGCTTTTATCGTTTGAGAGCAACCCACTTCCGAAGCATTTGAGAAAGAGATCCTTGCGAGGACAAAGCCCAAAACACCCAGAGCCAAAGAGTGTTAGGCATCAATGAAGTCTTTCTGTCTGCGTGACCTGAAGACTTGTTACACTTGAGGACTTTGAATCCTTCAGCCGGTTAGGTGTCGAGTTCTGAGCATCCAAGAGTCATTATGGATCGCCGGTGAACGACGTATGTGAAGGTTTTGAAGTCTACCTTGAAGACTTACCAGAGTGATTGGGCGAGAACTGGGTGTCCTTAGCTCAAGGGGGATAAGGTGAAGACGCGGTCTGCTGAGTTAAATCTCAGCCTCCCTAACCAGATGTACAGTTGTCACAACAATTGGAACTGGTCTACCAAATCCTTGTCTTCACCAAGCAACTGGTTCTAGCCGTCACATCCCTTTACTTTACAGTTTGTCTTCATGAAGTCATTGCTTGCCTTAAGACCTGATTGACTTCACTAAGTGAAGACTGTTTACTGTCTGGTTTCATACTGTCTTCCATCCTGATCCATACTACCGAGCTACTGATAGTCTTCGTTCTTTCATTTCATTGCGTACTTGACTATGGCTTACCTAGTGTAGTCTACCTTCCGCTGCATATCAATAGGTTCATTTCTATTGTTTGTATTCAAAGACCTCATGGTTTGACGACTTCCATAAAAATTGCCTATTCACCCCCCTTTAGTCGATAACCAGCACTTTCAATTGGTATCAGAGCAAGGTGCTCCCTTGTTCTGTGTGATTCGGTTTAACCACTTGGAGTTTTAGCAATGTCAACTACAGGGATAATCAAGGTCTCCACTGCGTGCCCTGTCTTCGATGGCACTGATTACCCCTACTAGAGGAACAAGATGCACATGCATCTCGAAGCCATTGACGCCGACCTCTGGTATGTCATTAAAAATGGCGTTCCCAAGGTCGGTGAAGGTGTCACCGCTACTGATGTCAAGAGGTTCATTCAACTGGATTTGACTTCCAAGAACATCATCCGTGGTCATCTGACCAAAGGACAATATGACCGTGTGAGTGCACTGGAAACTACGAAGCTAGTCTGGGACTGGCTCTCCAAGGTCAACGAGGGCGTCTGAACTCAAATAGATTCAAGGATTGATGTTCTTCTCAACCTCTTCAACCGCTTCAAAGAAACGACAATGCGAATGTCCAACTCATATTTGATCGCCTCACTGATATAAAAAATGAGCTTCGCGGACTTGGCGTCACTGAGATCACCAAGCTACTGAGATCACTTGACAGCTCATTCGACACCCTGGGCCTAATGATTCAAGAACATCCTGACTTCAAGATTCTCGATCCATCTGACATACTTGAGAGGCTCACCCACACGAGTTCCAGTTATTTGAGAAGAGAGATATCTATGGCCCCAACTATGGCCGAACCCGGGCTTTGAAGGCAAAGGTTGTGTCCTCACCGAAAGAATAATCTGACTGTAGTTCTGGGGATCCTGAAGACATTGGAAGGGATCTAGCTATGCTCGTGAAGAAGTTCCAGAAGTTCTCCAAGAAGATAGGTTTCAGAAAGTCTTCAAGATCTAGCTAAAGAAATGATGAAGCTTCCTCTCGTGACTAAAATAAGAGAATATGCCACAAATGCAAGAAAGCTGGTCACTACATCTCTAGTGTCCTCAATGGGACAATGAGACCAAGAAGAATAAGAAGAAGAGCAAAGAATATGATTCTGATGACAAGAAGAATAAGAAATCCTCAAAGTCTTCTTCAAAGTCTTCATCAAAGCCTTCATCATACAAGAAGAGCTCATTAAGCAAGGCTCATGCGTTTGTTGGAAAGGAGATTTATTCGGAGGAGGAGTCTGCTTTTGAGGAGGCGGAGGTGGAGTCGGAGCAGGAGTCAGATTCAGGCGTGGCAAGCCTAGCTCTAGCTTCAGCTTATGTCGCCAAGTCCATCTTCAACACCGAATACAATGACATTGCCGCCAACGCTGATGCTGGTGATGAGGATGACTCTGCTCCTACCTACTGCTTCATGGCACGTGGTGCCACGGTAAACTCACGCGATGCTTACTTTCAAACATCCAATGAAGATGACTCTGAATGTGAATCTAAACCTAGCTACAAAACACTTGCTAAAATTGCAACAGAACAACAAAATGCTATGGAACACATTCAAAAGTTGCTACACAAAAGCGATGACCTGTTGGACGGGGAAATGACTCGAACTCAGTCACTCTTAGGGAAAAGCCTAGCAGTAGCGCGAGTTTTAGTCCTACCAGTAGCGCGGGTAGCCGCTCTACAAGTACGATGCTACAGCTAATGTTTAGCAGTAGCGTGGGCTTAACCGCGCTACTTCTATATCCACTTAGTAGTAGCGCTTGCTTGAAAGGGCGCTACTGGTAGTTGCTAGGAGCGCCTGTCGTAGCCCGCGCTGCTACTACTATTCCATATTATATTTCTTTTTTACTTCATGTTATATTCATACACCTTTATACAAGTTTTTATACAGCAGCAATTTAGAGATTGTTTTTACATCATAATGTGTTACTACATCACTGGTTGAAAGAACCATGGACCAGTTTCAAGTGGATGGACATCCACTTGAAACTAATCCGTGGTTCTTTCACTCAATGATATAATAAGTATCATCATCATCATATCAGTAAAAACTTATCATCATAATACATCATTGTCATATAACACCTCCTCATGATCATCATTTTCATCAATGATACATCATATAGCAAGTTGGTCACTAGTCATAATCAACGGAGCGTAGTAGTAGCACTGGGTACGGATACGCGCTACTGCTAAGTGGGGCTAGCCATCTGTGCCCAGTACAAACATAGCAGCAACGCGTTTTGCTAGTAAGCTCTACTACTAAAATCGTAGCAGTAGCGCAGTTTATTTACAAACGCTTCTACTAAGTAGCAGTAGCGCAGTTTATTTACAAACGCTACAACTAAGTAGCAGTAGCGCATGATTTTCTCCAGCGCTACTGCTAAGATTCTGTGTGTAAGGTTTTCCCTAGTAGTGTGTCCTTAATTGAAGACATTAAAATTCTTCATGTTAAGTACGAAGAACTTGAAAGTCGTCATGAAACACTCTCAGCTACTCATGAGAAGCTTTCCTATGATTATCTTCAAAGGAAGCAAGAACTTGAGAACCTGAGAGCGTCTCATGAAGATCTTCAAAAGGAGAATGAGTCACTTCGTGCTCAACAGATCAGTACCGCTCAGGAAGACTTTGAGCCACCAGGTTTAAAATGTTTGAGCATGATAATGCTGTCTCTGTTGCTTAATGTTCTGCTGCTGCTACTGTTGCTGTGTCTTCAACTGCTCATGTGGAAACTAACCCGCCTTATGAGGATACCACTACTATTGTTGATGAGAATGCTAGGTTGAAGACATTGCTTGAAATAGGGATGTACAAAAGGCTCAAAGGGCATCAGACTCTTTGTGAAGTCGTCAAGAAACATATTCTAAACCAAAACCCTAGGAAAGAGGGTGTTGTGTTCGAGAGGAAAATGAACATTCACGGTTCGTACTGGAAGCCTGAGCAGTACCCCAAAACCACATGGGTTTTTGCAAAGGGTCCTTTAGTGGATCCATCTACCTTATCTGGCTTCACTTGTGCTAACCCGATTATCCTTTGATGCAATCTATAAACTGTTTAAGAATCAAAATGGTGAAGTGTTTGCCAGGAATATTGGTACTAACTATAGGAATGGGCCACCTCTGAAGAAGATCTGGGTACCCAAAAGTTGTCTTCAGAAGCTTCCTGTGAATGTCATCATGAAACCACCGGGGAAAAAGACAAACCCCAGACCAAAGGCTTCGTACACACAGTGGACTCACCAGAGTCACCCTAACACCAATGTTTTGCAGGGAAACCATACTCAGACTTATGAATATGAGCGTGTTTCATCAAACCGCTATGTTCATAAGACCAAGAACTATTCTGCTTATTCTTATGAGTACTATTCACCCCCTGCAATGCTATTTGCTAGGGCTCCAAAGCCTAAATTCTCAGATGCTGCACTTAGACTCGTTGCTTCTAAGACACCCCTTAAGATGTGGGTGTTTAAGAATAATTAACTCTCTTTTGCAGGGAATGGTCCCCAGCCGAAAATCAAAAGCTTAGAGATGCTTATGCTGGAGACCTAAAACATCTTGCGGGATGCAAGATAAATTGCCAAAATGGTCTAACTATGTATTTTGTCCCAGGATTTCTTGACAAACATCCTATCTACCCTAACCAGGATCTAAACTTTGATAATATACTTGGTCGTCAAATATTTATGCTTCACACTTCTCTTGGTGAAGCCTATCCCCCAACTGCACTATAGGGTATGACATCGAAGGCTTCTGAGTGGATCATGGACAGTGGATGCACTAACCACATGACTGGTGATCGAAGTCTTCTTCGCAACAGTGGATGAAATATCTAATATTCCTTCTTCAAAACAAGCCAGAGAGGATTTTGATGATTTGATTTCTGGAATGGTTCCAGAAATTCACATGTGTCGGAATTGCTTAGAAAAGGGACATTTTGCTACTACTTGCACGTCCAAACTCTGGTGCCTCTCTTGCTCCAGTGTTGTACATGTTAAAAAAGATTGCAACAAATTTGCACGGATCTTGGGTTTGGTGTGGCAACCAAAGCCCGCTAACATTGCAACTTCCGAGACCTCCAGCGAGAATATCTCCCTGACGTTGCATTTACCAAACTTGGGCCTCCCTTGCACTTCCACATTTACTCCCTCGTCCAGTCCCATCAACCCCCGACCCAAGACTCCATCGACTCCACCGCCTGCAACACCTCCTTCGCCGCTGCACTCGCCGTCGGTGTCGGCGGACCACGAGTGCTCCGCTCCCATGGCGAACTTCCATCTGGATCCTCCGCTCTATGTCCCGGCTGGCCACCACATTGTTGACGGTGGAGAAGACCGGTTGCCGAGAACCTGTGTGACAACCGGTTAGAGTATCGCTTTCATACGGCGAGAGTCATTGGTTCAAATCCAATAGTAGGTAAAGCCGGCCGAAACCCCCGCTTTTGCCAGCATGACAGCAAGCACAGATTGGCATCAAGGAGTAGAATGACCAAAGGATCGGTTGCTTCCACTTGTTTGTTGCCTTCTTCGACCGACAGACAAGGTACCCCCCTCTTTTTCTCTTGCGAACCTACGTTGAGCTTGGGACAACCCGCGACTGGCATAGGATATTTCAAAAGCGCCAGGATCCATCCGTCATAAATGCAAGGAGGATGTATAGCTGATATAGGATCTTGTGGAACTGGATTTGATTCTGCAAGCGGTTCGGTACGAACGAAGAAATTTCGAACAAAAGGATCGGAACTCGCTGATAGGAAAGGAGAGAAAAACAAAGCAATGCCAAGAGCTCCGTCAATCTGCTGTTCATCGATAGACGAAGCTCTCTCTTTTTCATCTCGTGCCAGATGTAACAAAAGATTAGTCCTTTTTCCTTCTCGCGAACCACGGGAGCGATGGGAGCATTTCGTGGTATAGGTCTAACCACCTCAACTCCCCGTTTCTGGCATGCTATAGTTCTTTTAGTCTCTCGACGACGGGAATGGGAGATGACCGGTAAGCCAGATGCTTCGCGAACCACCGGTACATTTCGTTGCACTTCTGATCACACACTTGTCGTCTGGGGACCGCCCACATTCATTCATTTCATTCATTCATTGTTCTGTTGTGGATTCAAAGGGAGCTTTTTTAGGATTTCCAGTCCTTTTACCAGCTAAGCTAGGAGTCAGAACGAACTCATGAAGCTATCCTTCTTCTTGGATCTCAAGATTCAAATGGAATTTTATCACCCCGGATTTTGGCTTTAATTTCCACTTTATACTTGAGTTAAGCAAGGCACCAGCATGGGAGAGAAGATAGCCCCTCGGGATCGCTTACTAGCCGGCCTGCTTGATTTATTTATGAGGTATCCAGATGGCACTGCACTGGCAAGGGAAAGGGAAATTCTCCTCAACCTATCTCCTTTGGATGGACTTACGAAAGAATAATATCTAATCTCCCCATCGCGGTTAGGATCCCATGAACCAGGAGCGCCAGCACCGGTTCCTCGATCTTCCTACTGGAGGCATGGTCATGGCTTTCATTCATTCATTTCATTCTTTGTTCTGTTGTGGAATCGAACCACTCAAAGGATTTAGAGTCCTTTTACCAACCAGTCAGAACCAATATTTCTCTATTATATTCTGTTTTTTCTTTGTCAGCTAGCACAATTTGGATTTCGAGTCCAATGTGCTAACGCCTTCTTTAGTTTTCTTGCTTGATTTTTATACGATTTTTTGAGCAACTAGCGCGAAAGCCGTTGCGCGTTAGCGCATCCGTTTTCTTGCTCTTTCTCTGGGCTTTGACCATGTCTCCTGAACAATTTCAGTACATATGGCGCAAGACGATTCCACATATATATCGAGGTCGGAATGGGATCGGGTGTTTTCACGTCTCACCGTAGTGCCCGGTTTGTCTTGATTGGTGATTGATAAACAAGAAGTAAAATGGAAAAGTATAAAATCTACATGTTTATACCGTTGAGGTCCTTAGTTTAGTCAAGTAGGCGAGGGCATTTCCATCGCGAAGGATTCAATCCAGCCACAGGTTCCCCTACGGCTACCTTGTTACGACTTCACCCCAGTCGAAGACCCCACCGTGGTATGCGCCAATAAGACCACCAAAGGCCATTGTGGCACTAGTGGTACACAGAAGTCATGGGTGATCATTGGTCCGATGCTTCGGGCGAAACCAATTCCCAGGGTGTGACGGGCGGTGTGTACAGGGCCCGGGTACATATTCACCGCGGCATGCTGATCCGTGATTACTAGCAATTTCAACTTCATGTTCCCGAGTTGCAGAGAACAATCTGAACTGAGCCAATCTTTCCGGATTCACTCCGCCTTACAGCCTTGCTTCCCATTGTCATTGCCATTGTAGCACGTGTGTGGCCCAGCCCATAAGGGCCATGCGGACTTGACGTCATCCCCACCTTCCTCCAGTATCTCACTGGCAGTCCCTCGTGAGTGCGGCACGCACCTTTTTCTTTGTTTCGGAGCGGGGCGCGTACTATTACCACTACGTTCCACACCATTTTCTGGCCTTCATGCCGAGTCTTCCTCCGCCGCCAACTCGACGTCGTCGTAACCAATTTCAACCAAACCTCCATGCCAAACCCCAATTGTGCACCGCCATGAAGAGTTTATGCTTGCTGAGGTAATGCCGATCACTCCGCTCGATCAGATAGGTGCTGCTGGAGAGGAGGTCGTTCAGTGGCTGCATGCGCATGATGTCTTTGTTAGGTCTGCACAGCCCTGGATTCGCTCAGTGGGTCTTTTTGAGGTTAGAGATGCTGCAGTTTGGTTTCACTTGCTTCAACTTCCACCGCAGTGGCTGGGCAATGATTGTTCTGTTCGCTTTATGAAGCATGATGAGGGGGAGTCTTTCAGGGGTGCCCAAGGTTTTCGTCAAGGTTTACTCATGTTTTTGGGCATTCCTTTAGATCTCCGCAATACCGATTGCATCAGAGCTGCAGTGAACACATTTGGCAAGTTTTGTCATTGGATTAATGATGATCCATATCTCGTGGGGACTCTCGTTTTTGCATCTTTCCCAGAAGATGTTCTTGTGCCCCGCGATGTCGTCTTCATGGATTATGCTGCTTGGGGCGGTGCACGGGTCTCCTGGACGGCCCCCTGTATATTTTTGGGGCGAATTTTGGTGAACAGATGCCACGGGATGAAGACTGGATGCCCATCAATGGCAATCCACATCCGGTTCCTGGGGTGTCGATCCCTGATCTGCCACCGTTCAACTTGCCCCCGTATCCAGCATTGGGATGGAATGATGTCCCCCCTCCTCCGGATCCTGCTGTCAATGAAGTGGAAGATGATAATTGGGGTAATTGGAATGAGCCAGTGGACCAACCTATAAAACAAGACCAGGAGTCTATGGTGATTGATGTTTCTGCGCAGCCCAGCTCTGATGCTGTTTAGCAGGGTCATGCTATTCCAGTTATTTCATATGATGAGGATTTTCTTGATGCTCATTAGGCTCCTTTGATCGCGGCTCTTGATGTTAATGATGTAAACTACAGGGCAATGGTGGTTTATCAGCCTCCTCTCATTGTGGCTGAAGTTGAGCCGCCTGCTGTTGTTCCTTTTGGGCCTCCTTTGCCCCTGAAATGGTGTGGAGGAGGTCTTTTGAAAATCTCCTACAAGCTGCCGTTGTCTTCAATGTTCCAAAGTCTGTTGCTTTGTAGCCTCTTGAGCCAGTGGTTTCATCAAAGAGAAGTTGGGACTTTGCCTTCAGAGACATGGAGTTACCTCTGCTAGTGTGGAAGGAACAAGAGCCAGTTAGGCCGGTTTCTAGGGCTTTGTTCTCTGCAGATGTTACAGAAATTCAGATATCTTCCTCACCAACTGCAGCACTCACTAAACCTAGGAGGCCTCGCAAGACATTGGCGCCTGCTCCCATTGTGGACACCTCTGTTCGAAGATGTACTAGGAGCTCGGCCCAACGTTGTGGCATCAAGCCCACCTTTCAGGAGCTAACTCTGCAGCCCAAAAGGAAAAAGCCTAGAGCAAAGCCTTTCGCTGCTGAGATGCCAGACGACCCAGCCCAAGAGGAGATCCCACCAGCTACACCTGTCAGTCGTCTACAAGAAATTGGGAGGGAGCTGGAGATTGATGCTCAGCTCCTATCTGTGGATGCTCTTATGGTGGCTCCACCTCATGTTGATGCCTCTAATGCAAATGCATAGTGTGGTCTTTTATTCCTATGTCTGGAAAGCCCATGAATTTGCTCTTCATCTGTCCTTTTGTTGGTTACTCTGTCATGCAAACTTTATTGTAACAATGTTGGGTCAGACTGTTATGTGCTCTTTTGTTCATATGGCATTGTGTGTTGTATGCTTTGTGGACCTTATTATATTATGTTCTAATGAGTAACCTTTGTAGAAATTGGAATGTTATGTGCTGGAATGTCAGAGGTTTAAATTATGAGGCTAGGCAAAGAGCAGTCAGGCAAAAAATTGATGAAAGTCAGTGTGCTATTGCATGTTTGCAGGAAACTAAATGCTCATCTTTTGATTCTAGGTCTATTAAAAGTTTCTACCCTAAGAAATTTGACAGCTTTGTTTGCTCTCCTTCAATGGGAGCCTCTGGGGGAATTCTTGTGGTCTAGAACTCCTCTGTGTTTATTGGAACTTTAATAGAGGTTCAGGAATTTGTTGTAGTTGTTGAGTTTGTGTACAGATAGAACAATGATAAATGGACTTTGGTTGTTGTTTATGGGCGCTGTCAGGATCAAGCCAGAGATAATTTTGTCACTTGGCTCTATAATCTGTGTATTCCTGTTAATGAGAATTGGTTGCTATTAGGGGACTTTAATTTCATTAGGTCCATAGATAACAGGAATGTACCTAGTGGGGACCTAAATGACATGTTCATTTTTAATGAGATAATTGGGCATTTGGGCCTTCTTGAGTTGCCCATCAAGGGAAGAGCTTTCACTTGGTTCAATATGCAAGACAGCCCACTTCTTGAGCAATTAGACTGGTTTTTCACTTCAGTAGACTGGATCTCTGACTATCCTATGACTGAAGTGCTCCCCTTTCTAGGACTGCATCTGATCATGTCCCCTGTGTTGTCAAAATCAAAACAACCATCCCTAAGTCAAATCTCTTTAGGTTTGAGAACTATTGGATGGAGCTGGAAGGTTTTATGGATTGTGTTGCTAGGTCTTGGAGAATACCTTCTAGGAAAGGGCACATAACTGCTAGAATTGCAGATAAGTTTAAGTCTCTCAGAATTTGTCTGAAAAGATGGCAAATGAATGTATCTAAGTTGAAGCTCCAGATTGGTAAATGTAATCATGTTATTTTTCTTCTGGATGAATTAGAGGAGTGGAGGCCTCTGTTTATTTAGGAGCTGAATTTCAGAAGAATTGTCAAAGTGCACATGGAGAAATTGTTACATTTACAATTCCTTTATTGGAAGAAAAGGTGCACTATCCAAGACATTAAGGTGGGAGGGGAAAATACAAAGTTTTTCCATGTCATGGCCACTGAAAGGCACAGGAGGAACTCTATTGCAAGTCTAAAATTACCTGATGGTACTGTAGTCAATGACCATTCTCAAATGGAAGGACTCATTTGGAGTTGTTTTAAAAATAGGATGGGTACCTCAAGAGGCATTGTCATGGGTTTTTACCTCCCTTCTCTCATCACTCCTGTAGAAGGGCTTGACAATCTCACCAAACCTTTTGAAAAGGATGAAATGGATAAAGTGGTTAAGCATATGCCTCTGGATATAGCTCCAGGCCCTGATGGTTTTAATGGCCTGTTCTTCAAACAATGCTAGCATATAATCTCTCAAGATTTTTATGAGTTAGCTCAGGATTTCTTTGATGGCTCTGTTGTCTTGGAAAATATTAATGATTCTTACATTACTCTTGTACCTAAAAAGCCCACACCTGAGGAGGTTGGCGATTATAGGCCTATTTCTCTTACTAGTATGGGTCTAAAGTTTCTTTCGAAAATGACAGCAAATAGGTTTCAAGAGGTGATCTTCCAGTGCATTCACTAGAACCAATATGGTTTTATTAAGAGCAGAACAATTGAGGATTGTTTAGGCTGGACCTTTGAGTACCTGCATCAGTGTCATCAATCTAGGAGGCCAATTGTAATCTTTAAGTTAGATTTTGAAAAGGCTTTTGGCTCATTGGAACATGAAGCTCTTTTTCAAATACTTAGGCACAAAGGTTTTAATGAGAAATGGATTCTCTGGATGAAGCAGCTGCTAGGCACTGGTACCTCTTCAGTTCTTCTTAATGGTGTCCCTGGGAGGAAGATTGTTTGCAAAAAGGGGGTCAGACAGGGTGATCCTATCTCTCCACTTCTCTTTGTTATTGTTGAAGATCTTTTACAATCAGTTATTAATGACATGTTCAGAAGAGGAATTCTGCATTTGGCTAACCCTTGCCATGACCAAGATTACCCTATGATCCAATATGCAGACGATACCTTAATTATCTTACCTGCTAATAGGGTACACCTTCTGGCTTTGAAAGATATGCTCCAAGTGTTTGCTCAGTCAACTAGCCTTGATGTCAACTATCACAAATCGTTTCTCATCCCCATAAATGTTGATCCTGTGGTGATGAGTGATCCAGCTATTGCTTTTGGTTGCCAGATAGGAAAAATTCCCTTCACTTATCTTGGGCTGCCAGTGGGAACCACAAGGCCCAAAATGGTGGACTTTATGCCTCTTGTGAACTGTATGGAAAGAAGAATGACTGCTAGCTCCTCTTTCCTCAATCAAGGGGAGATACTACAATTTTTGAACTCTGCATTGTCTTCCATGCCCATTTTCTTTATGTGCAGTTTGGCTATTCCTGCTGGAATCCTCAAGCAGTTAGAGAGAATTCAAAGGCAGTGTTTATGGAGAAAGCATAGAGATGAGCCAACCCCCTCCCTTGCTGCTTGGGAGCTTATTTGCAGGCCAAAAAACAAGGGTGGACTTGGTATTCTAAATTTGGGGGTGCAAAATGTTGCCTTGCTCCTAAAGCATGCTAGTAACTTCCTCAGTAGAAGCAGACTAAGGCATAGCCTAGTGGTGTGAAGGGGCTGAGGCCTTCCCACCCACCCAGGTTCAAGGCATGGTACTTGCAATTTGGGTTTGTTGCACCAATTATACTGTAGGGGGGTTCCCTTACAGTCTTTCTGTCAAAAAAACTTCCTCAATCGAAAGGATATTCCTTGAGTGTCTCTAATTTGGGACTCTTATTACCATGGTAGGGTGCCTCAAGGAACTTCTGCCTATGGCTCTTTCCGGTGGAAGGTAATTTGCATGGTTATGCTGACTTTTAGAGACTGTTCTTGGGTTCAAATTAATCATGGTTACACTGCTCTGTTTTGGTCAGACAACTGGAATATTGGTGATGAGGTTTGTCCTGTCGAATCAAGATATCCTAGGATATTTTCATGTGTTAAAGACCCATGGATTTCAGTCAAGGAGTTTTTCAGTTCTCAGGATATTCTCAAGCATTTTCATCTCCCCTGTCTGCTCAGGCATTTGGGGAGTTCGGCATGATCCAATTTATGATGGGTTCTCACAGCAGAAAATCTGGCACCAAGGATGTGTGGTTTTGGCAGAACTCCTCCAAGCAGTATAGGTGAGGGAGTCCTGGGTAACGCCAGGGTTTTCCCAGTCACGACGTTGTAAAACGACGGCCAGTGAATTGTAATACGACTCACTATAGGGCGAATTCGAGCTCGGTACCCGGGGATCCTCTAGAGTCGACCTGCAGGCATGCAAGCTTGGCGATACGGATATACAGTTCTCCTACCATTGTAACCGACTCTATGTAACCCTAACCCTATTCGGTGTCTATATAAACCGGAGGGTTTTAGTCCGTAGGACAACATACACGTCAACAATCATACTATAGGCTAGCTTCTAGGGTTTAGCCTCTCTGATCTCGTGGTAGATCAACTCTTGTAATACCCATACCATCAATATTAATCAAGCAGGATGTAGGGTTTTACCTCCATCGAGAGGGCCCGAACCTGGGTAAAACTTCGTGTCCCCTGCCTCCTGTTACCATCCGGCCTAGACGCACAGTTCGGGACCCCCTACCCGAGATCCGCCAGTTTTGACACCGACATTGGTGCTTTCATTGAGAGTTCCTCTGTGTCGTCGCCATCAGGCTCGATTGGTCCAACGATCATCAATGGCAATGCAGTCCAGGGCGAGACCTTCCTCCCCGGACAGATCTTCGTCTTCGGCGGCTTCGCACTGCGGGCCGATTCACTTGGCCATCTAGAGCAGATCGAAAGCTATGCCCCTGGCCGTCAGGTCAGATTTGGAAGTTTAAACTACACGGCTGACATCCGGGGGACTTGATCTTTGACGGATTCGAGCCACTGCCGAGCGTGCCGCACTGTCCCGACGAGCATGATCTAGCTCTGCCGCCGAACAGTGCCCTGGAGGCCGCACCTGCATCGGCTCCGATCCTTAATTCGGAGCCAACTGCGCCGATCAAGGATGGGCGGTTGGACGCCACCTCGGGGGCTGCGATCCCCACGGTGATTGAGCCGAACACCAGCCCTGCACTCCACGAGACTCGTGACTCCAAGGAGCCAGACTCCTCTCCGGACTCCGAACCCTCCACGCCCCTACCAATCGAATTCGATTGCTGCGGACATCTTTCAGCACTCGCCTTTTGGCGATATTCTGAAGACACTGAAGTCTCTCTCTTTATCAGGAGAGCCCTGGTCGGACTACGGTCAGCAAGATTGGGATGCGGACGATGAAGAAATTCAAAGCCCACCCACCACCCACTTTGTTGCCACTATCGACGATTTAACCGACATGCTCGACTTCGACTCCGAAAACATCGACGGTATGGATGCCGATGAAGGAGACGAGGAAGAACCAGCGCCTATTGGGCCCTGGAATGCCACCTCGTCATATGACGTATACATGGTGGACGCGCCAAAAGATGACGACGAGGAGCGGAAGGACGCACCGAAGGCTTGTTCCCTCGAAAAGCAGTCAAAGCGGCGACGCAAGCGCCGCCGCAAATCTCGCCTCGATAGAAATAGCGATCACACAGACCCAGCGCTGGAGCAGGGCGAACCGCTGCTGGACAATGGTAATCCGGATAATCAAACCGAACAAACAAATCCTATCAAGGATAATGGTCCAGACGACATAACGCCGGACAAACACCCGGAGCAGCAGACTGCCCGTAAAAGGCTTGTTGCCACCGCGAGGAGTCTGAAAAAGCAGAAGCAAAGGCTCAAGGCTGCACAAGACACACTCCACATTAGATGGAGCAAAATACGCAACACAGCAGCAAGGTATGGCGACAATCGCCCCTCCAAGAGCTACCCAAAGCGGAAGCTGCTACCCGAATTCGACGAGGAGGCCTCAGACCCCCCACAACCAAATATCAAAGCAGCCGCCTGGTCGGATAGACAACCCCTCTACCAACACAGAGCGGCATACAACGCCGCTCACAATACAATACGCGACCCATACGAGGGCTCGCACCCAAAGGACGGCGCAACAAGATCCATCTATGGACCACGCAAGCGCGCCCCAGCATACAATGCAACACAACAAACACTCGAACAATGTGGTACACCCAGTTACAGGGGTGCCGCACACCCCCTATGTTTCACCAATGAGGTTCTGGACCATGAATTTCCAGAGGGATTCAAGCCCGTAAACATAGAGGCATACGACGGAACAACAGACCCTGGGGTCTGGATTGAGGACTACATCCTTCATATCCATATGGCTCGAGGAGATGATCTCCACGCCATCAAGTATCTACCCCTCAAGCTCAAATGGCCAGCTCGTCAATGGCTCAAAGGCCTCCCTGAAAGCTCCATTGGAAGTTGGGAAGAGCTCGAAGATGTCTTTCGGGAAAATTTTCAAGGGACTTATGTCCGACCTCCGGATGGGGACGATTTGAGTCATATAACTCAACAGCCCGGAGAGTCAGCCCGAAAGCTTTGGAACAGGTTTCTTACTAAAAAGAACCAGATTGTCGACTGTCCGGACGCCGAAGCCTTGGCAGCTTTCAAGCATAGCGTCCGTGACGGATGGCTCGCCAGACACCTCGGCCAAAATAAGCCGAGAACGATGGCCTCATTAACAAACCTCATGACCCTCTTTTGCGCGGGTGAGGACAGCTGGCTAGCCAGATGCAGCACCAGCGACCCCAGTACATCTGAAGTTAGAGATGGAAACAGGAAATCGCGGCGCAACAGCAATAACAAACGCCGGATTAAAGAAGATAGCACGAAGGGCACGACAGTAAATGCCGGATTCAAAAGCTCTCTGCCAGGTCAAAAGCCGCCCCCTAAAGGCACCAGGGATGAACCGTCCTGCCTCAACAAAATTCTGGACCAAATATGTCAGATTCATAGTACCCCTGGTAAACCTGCTAATCATACCCACAGAGAATGTTGGGTCGTCAAGCAGTCCGGCAAGCTCAACATCGTAAACAAGGGGGAGGATACACCAAGTGAAGATGAGGACAAGCCCCCCAAGCAAGACACGGGGGAACAAAAGAAATTTCCACCCGAAGTCAAAATAGTAAATGTGTTACACGTGATCAAGGGAAAACACAACACGGCACTCCCAGGAAAATATACCCAAGTGCCTATCACCGCGGAGTCCTGCCACTGGTCATCTCAACCGATCACTTTCGACCATCGCGATTACTCAGCAAGTATCCAGCATGCAGGATGGGCTGCCCTGGTATTAGACCCAGTAATTGGCGGATATCACTTCACATGAGTCTTGATGGACGGCAGCACTAGCCTAAACCTAATATATCAGGATACAATCCGCGGGATGGGGTTAGACCCAACACAAATTCGCCGTAGCAATACTACCTTCAAAGGAGTAACCCCAGGCCCAGGGGCTCGTTGTACGGGCTCCCTCTTACTACAAGTTATATTCGGCTCCCCCGATCACTTCCGTCGCGAGCATTTAACATTCCACATCGCTCCATTTCAAAGTGGCTATCAAGCACTGCTCGGACGCGAATCTTTCGCTCGCTTTAATGCAATACCACACTACGCCTCCCTCACACTCAAGATGCTCGGCCCACGCGGCGTCATTACAGTGTACGGAAATATCAAGCGATCTCTGCGCGCCGAAGAGAGTGAGGCTGCCTTGGCAGCCGCACATTAAAGGCGCCCGGACTAGCGAAAGCATCCAATAGGTCGTCAAGACCTCAGACGCAACCAATCGAGTCCGGCGCCGCTACTTATACCGAATAAATGGTTACACCCCTATTTGCTAATACAAGGGGCTCAACACGCGTAGACAAGTGGCAATTTCTTCTCATCTTGAATTATACATGGTTTCTTTAACAAACTATCTTTTTGCACGACAACTTTTTCACCTAAGTTCCTCTCTTTTACAAACGATCACCGTGCTACACCCGTCCAGGATACGGCACAACGGAGACACAGGTGCAGACATGCAGCTGGGACCCGCTCCAAGGATTCTTTTTAGATTAAGACCCTGCATAAACCTTTTTTACTGTCTCTTGTTGATACATATCCACCGTTGAGAAGGATGCTGACGTCTTGGCATGTGGCCACGCTAGAACAATGCGCGTACCTGGACACAAGGGGCTTCTTACAAAGGCCATTATTTAGGCCCGGTTTATACCACAAAGACCGAATACCTTAGGGAGTGTTCGGCGTCGCGAGTTTGGCCCTATATGCATCAGCTCCGAATCATTGTCTTTGGTCAAATGTTGGGTTTGCCCGGCTCCTGTGTTTTGGTGCCATACGTTGCGCTTTACCGGCTAAGGTGGCACCAGGAGAACTACTGCGATTGTGCCCTGGTTCATCCGGACGAGCACCCGAAAACTGACTGTTATGATGTAGCGTGAGACTGGTCAAGCACTCGATGACCTGTGGGAATGTTAGAATTCCTCCGCCTTAACGAAGGGCCATTTTCCGTCCAGGCATGTCCTCACCCCGAGATCGGGAGAGCACGGAGCCACCAAGGGCTATCTAGTAGCCCCGCTGTCAAACTCCTATGGCTAAGTGAAAGTGTTAAAGCATTATAGTCTGGTTGCCTCGCTCGCTCCGCTATTACCTCCTTAATAGGACCAAGACGTTGGGTTAAGTGTGAACGCGTGTTTTTGCGAGCACCTCCGCATTATATGCGTGGGGGTTGAAGCCGACGACTGCAATCTTTCAGGTTATACACATGTATACAAAAACGGCCGCCCAGGAGGCATCATATTACTTTCAGGAAAAAGTATAAAAATAGCCTTATAAACATTTATAAAAGCATCTTGCTTACAATGAGATTAAATATAACTCAAACATAATATTTTTTGAGCACTTGGCCTCTACCAAACGGGCACCCTCAAGAACTTCTTCAAAGTAGTGCTCAGCAACCTTTCGGCCTATGGCCGAATCCCGCGCTGCAACATTGGTAGCATCCATCTCCGCCCAGTATGCCTTGACACGGGCAAAGGCCATCCGTGCGCCCTCTATGCACGCCGACCTCTTCATCGCATCAATGCGCGGCACCACATCAAGTAACTGCTGCACCAAGCTGAAATAGCTGTTCGGTTTTGACCCTTCCGGCCATAACTGATCCACAACAGACCTCATGGAGAGTCCGGACAACCTATTTAGTTCGGCCCATTCGGCTAATTGGTCAGTCAATGACAGCGGACGCTCGGGAGAATGGAATTGTCTCCAAAACAGCTGATCTACTTCACGGCCCGTCTGACCCTGGAAGTACTTAGCCGCATCGGCAGCGCTCGCCGCCAAATCCATATACACAACCTCCGAACTCCACAGCCGATCCAGAGGGGCATACTGTGGATCTCCGAACCTCCTCTGCAACATAAAGGATTTCCCAACTACAATATCCCCGGCTTCCCGCAACTCCTCCTTCTTTGCCCTCATAGCAGAGCGGTGGTCTTTTCTCGTCACAGCAGCCTTCTCAAGGTCCAATGCCTTCGCCTGATTTTCCTTTTCAAGAACCCGACAACATTCGGCGGCGGCTTTTAATTCTTTGGCCATCTTGGCCATCTTGTCTCGTCTCTCGCCATGTGCGGCCTTCTCGGCTTGCAACTCTTCAGCCGCCTTCAAAGCAGCCGCATTACCCAACCTCACGTGTTCCTTGGCTCGGGCAAGTTCTGCCCGCAAGGCTTCAACAGTGGCAGCTCCATCTGCAGTCACAACATATTACAGATGCTGGCATCATACTGCTCTTCCTATTGTGGCATTTATCAGATAATGACACTTACCCTGTGCCTCGTCAAGCCTTTTGTTAACAAGCTCGATGCCAGCGTCTGCCGCATCCAACTGCCGTTCTAAATGGGCAAACTCGCTAGTCCGGCTAGCCACCGGAGCTTCCATCACCTGCACATAGAGGCAGTATGGTTATTACCTGGGAAGATGATCCTCTGTTCGTCGTCATTTCCGACGACAACCAGAGTCTCAGGGGCTACTATCTACACAGGGCACACCTAGTATGTGCAGGACTATCATACATTCTTTTACGTACCTCAAAGCCTGTCAGTAGACTCATAAAAGCTTCATGCAATCCACTTTCGGCGGATGATATTCTCTCCATCACCGTATTCATCAGCACACGGTGTTCATCTGAGATGGCCGCTCGCCCCACCAACTCCCTCAGAACACCCGATCGCACACTAGACGGTGCCAGACACTTTTGTCTGCTCTCTTCGGGAGCCGGACACTGGGAGCTTCGGGGGTCAATGGGATTATCTTCTAGCCTCACCGGACTCGGAGAGGCCCTCCGCGACGACACTTCAGGGTCGCCCGCTTCCGGAGCAGAGGAGTCTGGAGGAGGCGTTTCGCTCTCCATCATGTCTGGAAGAAGATCCCCCGAAGACGAGCTCATTTGAGAGGGGCAAAAATATATGCGGTGGTTATCTTCTCAGAAGAAAAAGATGGCATATCTGTACTATTAAAGTATTTCGAGTCACTTACGACTCGCGGGAGAATTGATCCCCCCGCGGACTTTGTGCGGCAACAGCGCCCCCAAGGCAGGACCCTCTATGGGAGACTCTTTCTCCCGTTTGGAAACTTCGGCTTCCGAATCCCCGGGCGCAGTCCTTTTCCTCTTCAGGTCGTCTTCCTTCATGGAGACGCTCGCTCCCTCGGTTAAAATGGGCAGCGTTGGGAGCCCGCGTCCGCCCGCATTATCCTCCACAGTATCTTCCTTCAAGGGCTCCGGGCAATGTGCGGTCTGGAGCATCTTTTCCAATACCGGGTTTTCCAAACCCTCAGGGAGGGGGGCCGAAAACCGAATCAACTTCGCCTTTGTTAGCCAGTCCTGGTCAAAAATCGAACTCTCAAAAAAATAACTTCGTAACAAGAGAGAGATGGTATGTTCGGCTGGAGGATACCTTACCTGTTCGGCGGCACGGTTACTACTCAGGCCCACATCCTCGGTGATTTCCGGACACTCCACCTGAGGTCCGAAGAATGACTTGTACATCTCCTCATGCGTCAGGCTGAGAAAATCTTGAATGACATGCGGTCCCTCGGGATTGAACTCCCATAGGCGAAGAGGCCGGCGTTTGCAAGGCTGGACTTGACGAACCAGCATAACTTGTATTACCACAACCAAACTGAAATCTCCATTGAAGAGATCTCGAATGCGGCTTTGCAGTATGGGCATGTCCTTGGCAGGCCCCCAGCTCAGACCTCTACTGATCCATGACATCAGTTGTGGTGGAGGGCCCGAGCGGAAAACAAGGGCGGTCGCCCACTTGGCACTTCTAGGAGCCGTGATGTAGAACCACTCCCGTTGCCATGATTCAGACACCTCTGGGATGGAACCTTTGGGCCACGGGGCTCCCGTCATCCTGTGTATTAAGGCACCTCCACATGCTGCATGTTGCCCCTCGATAATCATCGGCTTCACTTCAAATGTCTTGAGCCAGAGGCCAAAGTGAGGGGTAACCCGGAGGAAGGCCTCGCACACGACAATAAATGTCGTGATATGAAGAAAGGAGTCTGGATCTAGATCATGGAAGTCTAGCCCGTAATAAAACATCAAACCCCTGACAAAAGGATCCAGAGCAAGGCCTAGACCTCGGAGGAAGTGGGAGACGAACATGACGTTCTCGTTGGGTTTGGGGGTGGGAACGGCCTGCCCTCGAGGAGGCAGCCGATGCAAAATCTCGGCGGTCAGATATCTGGCCTCCCTCAACTTTTTGATGAACTCTTCCGTGACGGAGGAAGGCACCCATTGGCCTTGAAAGCTAGATCCGAACATGACTGAAGGTTCGGAGCACCTGACCTGAACTTTGGACGTTTGAGCTCGAGGTGGGGGAAGGATTGAGCACGGGAGGGAAAAATAAAAGCCTTGTCCCCTTTATAAAGAGGGTGAATATCAAGCGTCCTCTCTGTGTCCGTTTGGACTTGCCTATAATCTAGGAGTCCTAGAAGCGGTTGGGTTACCCACACCCGTATTGATGAGAATCCCGGAATAAGGGGACACGATCTCTGCTTTAACAAGACGTGCCATGGAAACCGCCTCGCATGACGCGCTGAGGTGGGGTAATAAAACAACTCGGATAAAGGCTTGGTCGTGGTGTGACACATTACAGAATACGTCAGCAGATTAGATTTGTGTAAATATTATTCTCTCTATGGCAATATGTGTAAACTTATTTTGCAGAGCCGGACACTATCCTTGTGTTCAAAATCTTCTATGAAGTACTTGGAGGAGGAACCCGCCCTGCAATGCCGAAGACAATCTGTGCGCCGGACTCGTCGTCATTGAAGCCTTGTTTAGGGGCTACTGAGGGAGTCCTGGATTAGGGGGTGTTCGGATAGCCGAACTATACCTTCAGCCGGACTCCTGGGCTATGAAGATACAAGATTGAAGACTTTGTCCCGTGTCCGGAAGGGACTTTCCTTGGCGTAGAAGGCAAGCTTGGCGATACGGATATATAGATCTCCTACCATTGTAACCGACTCTATGTAACCCTAACCCTATTCGGTGTCTATATAAACCGGAGGGTTTTAGTCCGTAGGACAACATACACGTCAACAATCATACTATAGGCTAGCTTCTAGGGTTTAGTCTCTCTGATCTCATGGTAGATCAACTCTTGTAATACCCATACCATCAATATTAATCAAGCAGGACGTAGGGTTTTACCTCCATCGAGAGGGCCCGAACCTGGGTAAAACTTCGTGTCCCCTGCTTCCTGTTACCATCCGGCCTAGACGCACAGTTCGGGACCCCCTTCCCGAGATCCGCCGGTTTTGACACCAACAATAGGCCCAAGATGTTTTACTCCCACACTTTCCAATATGAAACCTTTAATCCTTTGCTTTGTTGGATATGGAAATCCTCCTATACTCTCAAGATTAAGGTGTTTTCTTGGATGCTCATCATGGACAGGCTGAATACAAAGGATATGGTGGAAGGAAGACATTGGCACATGGAGGATGGTGTGCATTGTAGAATCTGCCCCTTGCAGGTTCGAGAGACCAGGGATCATCTCTTCTTCAACTGCAATTTCAGTGTTAGAGTCTGGAATTATTTACAGATTGATTGACCTACTGGAGATTCTATGTCTGATTTGGTTATTCATGCCAGGGATGGTTTTGATAAGCCTTTTTTCTCTGAAGTGGTGTTCACTGCATGTTGGAACATCTGGATCATTACAAATGCCAAGGTTTTCAGAAATGAGAGGGCCAGATTTAGTAAGTGGCTAGGTGCTTTTAGGCATGATATTTCTACAATACATGACTAAATCTTGCTACAAGGATGACCTTCTCAAGAGGATCTCCTTCCTCCCCCCTTAAGGCCTAGTGTAGTTAGGATTTTCACCCCCCTCTCTTTAGTCTAAGTTTTTGTCTTGGTTACCCCTTGTAATCAGTTTATTGTATTTATTCCTTTGATTAATAAAGTTTACTATGTTGTGGGGTTTGCGCCACAGTCCCTAGTCAAAAAAAGTCTTCTTATGGATTCAACCCTACGTCCATCTCACAATAGTCACATCACATTTGCTAACACTGGTAAAAGCAAGGTATTGGGCCTAGGTAGAGTTGCAATCTCAAGGCATCAGCAGATGGATAAAGTTATGCTTGTTGAATCCCTTGGTTTCAACTTAATGTCTGTCTCAATGCTTTGTGACCTGAACATGATTGTGATATTTGGAAAATATCGTTGCCTTGTGCTTATGGAGTCTGACAAATCTCTAGTCTTCGAAGGATATCGAAAGGACGATATGTACATGGTAGATTTCTCCACAGGACCATAGCTAGCCGTATGTCTTCTAGAAAAAGCTTCAGAGTGCTGGCTGTGGAATCTGAGGCTAGGGCATGCTGACATGAGGAACTTGCACACTCTCGCAGAGAAGAAGCATGTCATAGGCATCAAGGGCGTCAAGTTCAAGAAGGATCATCTATGCGGTGCCTGTGAAGCTGGAAAGATGACTAGGGCCAAGCATTCCTCGAAGACAATCATGACGATGACACGTCCCTTCGAGCTGCTTCACATGGACTTATTCGTCCCTACTCACTACTCTACTCTACCCTTACCACTACTACTTGCCTCTATGGTTTAGTCATAGTTGATAATTACTCAAGATATACATGGATGCACATAATTCTCTACAAGACTGAAGTGCAGGATGTCTTCAGACAATTTGTCAATCGCGCCATGACCATCTATGGAATCAAGATCAAGCACATCAGAAGTGACAATGACACTTAATTCAAGAACACCGGGCTCGACAATTATCTTGATACATTAGGCATCACACATGATTTCTCGGCTCCATACACACCTCAACACAATGGCATCGTGGAGCGCAAGAATAGAACACTCATCGAGATGGCACAGACGATGCTTGATGAGTACAAGACCCCAAGGAAGTTCTAGCCTGAAGCAACTGATACTGCATTCCACGTCATCAACCGTGTTTATCTTCACAAGTTCCTATAAAAGACATCATATGAGGTCCTGACTGGTAAGAAACCAAACATCAGCTATTTCAGAGTATTCAGTGCTAGGTGCTAGATCAAGGATCCACATCACACTTCAAAATTTGCACCGAAAGCACATGAAGGTTTTATGCTTGGCTACGGAAAGGATTCACACTCCTACAGAGTCTTCAACCTCTTTCACTATAAAGTGGTTGAAATTGTGGATGTGCGGTTCTATGAGACTAACAGCTCGCAAAGAGAGCACCTGCCAAATGTGCTAGATGAAGCTGCACCAAGTGAATCTATCAAGCTTATGGGTACTTGAGAAATCATACCGTCAGAGGCATAGGCTAAAGAGGAAATCATCATTTCTGCACCTAATCATCCTGAAGACACTACTCAGCCTGAATCCAATGCTGAAGATGAAGACAATGATCAGCAAGAGCAAAATCTTTGTCCAGTCCATCCACATGTTGCAAATGAAGTACAAATTGAGAAGATTATTGACAGCATCAATGCACCTGGACCATATCACTTGTTCAAGAGTAACACAGCTTACAAATTTCTGTGGGGACTTTGCATTTGTCTGAATATCTGAATCCAAGAAAGTTGATGGAGCCTTCATGGGACCTAAATGGATTCAAGCTATGCAAGAAGTGCTTCAATAGTTCGAGCTGAACAATGTATGGGAGCTCGTGAAGCGTCCTGATCCTCGCAAGCACAACATCATAGGCACCAAATGTATCGCAACAAACAAGATGAGCATGGTCAAGTTGTGAGAAACAAGGCTCATCTCATTGCTCAAGGTTATACACAAGTTGAAGGGATTAACTTCGATGAAACCTTCACTCCTGTGGCTAGGGTTGACGCCATTCGCATACTGCTAGCCTATGCCAACCACAACAACATTCTTTTGTACCAAATGGATGTAAAGAGTGCCTTCCTCAATGGTAAAATTGAAGAAGAAGTGTATGTTGCACAACCACCTGGTTTTGAAGACCCAAAGCGTCCTAATATGGTATACAAACTCAACAAGGCACTGTATGGCCTCTAACAAGCACCTCGAGCTTGGTATGTGTCACAGCCCTAGATTCATGTCTGCAAATAGTTGCATCAGTGAAACACCCTCGATGCGGCTATATCTCCTATGTGTCAAAGCACGACTTAGAGGCATAACCACATTGAAAGCAATGTCGCAAGTAAGGTAATCTTCACAACAACCCATGTAAATAGATAATAAGGGGAAAGGTACATTGTTGGCTTACACTCGCCACGTCACACAAAGTACATAAATAGCATTACAATCATCCAATACACTCATGGTCTGACTACGGTACCAAAAATAAAAGATCAACCCCAACATGCGACACGGTCCCGATCGCCCCAACTGGGCACCACTACTGATCATCAGGGAAAGACACATAGTAACGGCGTGAGTCTTCGTCGAACTCCCACTTGAGCTCAAGCGCATCATCTGGAACGGAGTCATCGGGCCCTGCATCTGGTTTGGAAGTAATCTGTCAGCCATGGGTACTTTGCAATCTCGCACCCTCGCGATCAAAACTATTTAAGCTTATAGGTAAGGCAAGGTAATATGTGGAGCTGCAGCAAGCGACTAGCATATATGGTGGCTAACCTGTTCGCAAAAGAGAGCGAGAAGAGAAGGCAAAGCACGAACGAAGAACTATAGAACAACCTACGGCAAACATTACTCCAACACCGTGTTCACTTCCCAGACTCCGCCGAGAAGAGACCATCACGGTAACACACGCAGTTGATTCATTTTAATTAAGTTTAAGTTCAAGTTATCTACAACTGGACATTAAGAAATTCCCATCTGCCGATAACCACGGGCACGGCTTTCGAAAGTTCAAATCCCTGCAGGGGAGTCCCAACTTAGCCCATCACAAGCTCTCACGGTCAATTAAGGATAAACCTTCTCCCGAGACATTCCGATCAGACTCGGTATCCAGGTTCTACAAGACAACGTCGACAAAGATAAAACAAGTCCGGCAACACCGCCCGAATGTGCCGACAAATCCTGATAGGAGCTGCACATATCTCGTTCTCAGGGCACATTCAGATGAGCGCTCCATACAACTAAAACCAAACCTCGAGTTTCCCCGAGGGGGCGCTGCACAGGGCTCTAGTTTGGACCAACACTCAGAGGAGCACTGCCCCTGGGGGGGTTTAAATAAGATGACCCCTGGGCTCTGTAAACCCAAGGGAAAAAAGAGGCTAGGTGGCAAATGGTAAAACCAAGGTTGGGCATTGCTGGAGGAGTTTTATTCAAGGCAAACTGTTAAGGGGTTCCCATTATCACCCAACCGCGTAAGGAACGCAAAATCCGGGAACATAACACCAATATGACGGAAACTAGGGCGGCAAGAGTGGAACAAAACACTAGCCAAAAGGCCGAGCCTTCCACCCTTTACCAAGTATATAGATGCATTAAGATAACAAGATAATATAGTGATACCCCAACAAGGAACGATCTCCAATCTTCACCTGCAACTAGCAACGCTATAAGAGGGGCTGAGCAAAGCAGTAACATAGCCAATCAACGGTTTGCTAGGACATGGTTGGTTAGAGGTTTGACATGGCAATATGGGAGGCATGATAAACAAGTGGTAGGTATCGTAGCATAGGCATAGCAAAAGAGCGAGCATCTAGCAAGCAAAGATAGAAGTGTTTTCGAGGGTATGATCATCTTGCCTGCAAAGTTGTCAGAGTTGACTTGATCCTCGTAAGCAAACTCAACGGGCTCCTCGTTAGCGAACTCGTCTCCCGGCTCTACCCAAACAAGACAAACAAGCAAAAGGAACACAATCAACCACGTGCAAAGCTCAAACAACATGATGCAAACATGGTATGCTATGCGGGATGCGATATGTGATGCATAAGCAAGATTTGACAAGGAATGATTGAGCCTGGAATCAACTTGTAAATCCAATAGTTCCACTGAAAAGGTGAGGTTATTTCGGTTGAAATCGATATAAAGATCACCGGAATCGGATGCACGGTTTGGAAATGGCAAGCAAAACAAATATGGCACCGGTCTGCGATAAACAGCAAGTAGCCATCTAAATGCATCAAGACATACATGCTACAGCACTCAAACAAGAAAACAAAATACATGGCTGGGATCCACTCATGATGCTTGACAAAATATGAACACTGAGCTACGGCCAATTCATCCATTAACAGGTTCAAACAAGCATGGCAAAAGTGCA
Organism: Triticum urartu; assembly: GCF_003073215.2. Lineage (NCBI taxonomy): Eukaryota > Viridiplantae > Streptophyta > Magnoliopsida > Poales > Poaceae > Triticum > Triticum urartu. The sequence continues at coordinate 250,842,961 of NC_053025.1, forward strand.
AATGATAAACAGGTTTCAGACTTAGTGAAATTAACACAAGTCTGGAATTTCAGATCAGGTAGCACACTTTGGAGCAAGAAAACTATATGCTACAGGAACTTAACATGGCAAAGCAAGGCATGGCATGGAGCTACTCAAAGAGTTTAACAAAAGTCCCTTAGTGGCCTTGGGCCAAAAGTGATCAGAAAATACAATTGCAAGCATGTGAACATGGCAAAAACACTCCACCACTACATCCGGGGTGTTACAACACTCCACCACTACGAAAGGATCTCGTCCCGAGATCTAGGACTGGAAGAACGCCGGGTACTCAGAACGGAGGTGATCCTCGCGTTCCTAGGTGGCTTCACAGTCGGAATGGTGTGACCACTTGACTTTGAGGAATTTGATTGACTTATTGCGAGTCTTGCGTTCAGTCTCTTCAAGAATAGCCACGGGGTGCTCATGGTAAGAAAGATCTTCTTGGAGATCAATGTCTTCGAAGTTGACGGTGCGGTCAGGAGTCTTGAAGCACTTGCAGAGCTGAGAGACATGGAACACGTCGTGCACATTTGCAAAGTTTGAAGGAAGCTCGAGTTGATAGGCGAGATCGCCTCTCTTGCTGACGATTTTGAAAGGACCCACGTATCTAGGGGCAAGCTTCCCTTTGATACCGAAGCAACGAGTACCTTTCATTGGAGAGACGCGGAGGTAAACATGATCTCCAATCTTGAAAGCCAAATCACGGTGCTTGCTATCATAGTAGCTCTTCTGGCGCGATTGCGCTTCTTTGAGGTTATCACGAATGACTTTGCACATCTCCTCTGCCTCTGTGATTAAGTCATTTCCCAGAAGTTGACGTTCACCGGTTTCTGACCAGTTAAGAGGAGTACGGCACTTCCTGCCATACAGAATTTCGAATGGGGCCTTGCCCGAACTTGCTTGAAAACTGTTGTTGTAGGAGAATTCTACATATGGAAGACAATCTTCCCACTTCATACTGAAGGAGATCACACAAGCCCTGAGCATATCTTCAAGAATCTGATTGACACGCTCGACTTGTCCGCTAGTTTGAGGATGGAAAGCTATGCTGAAGCGGATGTTGGTGACCATGGCCTTTTGAAAAGAATCCCAAAACTTGGAGGTAAAGATGCTGCCACGGTCTGAAGAGATCACATGAGGAATACCGTGCAGAGAGACAATTCGAGAGGTATAAAGCTCCACCAATTGAGCTGCAGTGATAGACTCTTTGATAGGTAGAAAGTGAGCCACTTTAGTGAGTTTGTCGATGACAACGAATATAGCATCATTGCCATGCTTGGACTTTGGAAACCCAGTCACGAAGTCCATCTCAATGTGGTCAAACTTCCATTCTGGAATGGCAAGAGGTTGGAGGAGTCCAGCTAGCCTTTGGTGTTCTGCCTTCACTCTTCTACAGACATCACACTCATTCACGAACTGAGCAATCTCGCGCTTCATTCGAGTCCACCAATAAGCTTGCTTGAGGTCCTGATACATCTTCGTGCTCCCAGGGTGGATGGAGAGGAGAGAATTGTGAGCCTCGTTCATGATCACTTTACGGAGGTCACCTTTGGGTACCACAATACGATCCTCGAAGAAGAGAGTGTCCTTGTCATCAAGGCGGTAGCACTTGTACTTGGGTTGACTCTTAGCAATCCCAATCTTCACCTTTTTCACCATAGCATCAAGAAGATGGGCTTGGCGAATCTGGTCTTCCAAGGTAGGAGAGACTTGAAGGTTGGCGAGGAAACCTTGAGGAACAACTTGCAGATTGAGTTTGCGGAAAGCTTCACAAAGCTCGGGTTGGTAAGGCTTGAGAATCAGACTATTGCAGTAAGCCTTCCTGCTCAAAGTGTCAGCAATCACATTGGCCTTGCCTGGAGTATACTCGATACTCGGATTATACTCTTGAATCATTTCGACCCAACGAGTCTACCTGAGGTTGAGATTAGGCTGAGTGAAGATGTACTTGAGACTCTTGTGGTCAGTGAAAATGTCCACTTTTCTTCCCAATAAGAGATGTCTCCAAGTCAAAAGAGCATGCACAACTGCCGCCAACTCGAGGTCATGAGTGGGGTAGTTTTTCTCATTGGGCTTCAACTGGCGAGAGTTATAAGCCACAACTTTCTTCTCTTGCATCAACACTGCACCAAGACCTTGAAGAGAGGCATCGCAGAAGACCTTGAACGGTTTGGATTCATCAGGAGGAGTCAGAACTGGAGTAGTGACCAATTTCTCTTTCAAAGTGTTCAAAGTGATGTCACATTCCGGAGACCAAATGTAGTTGACGTGCTTCTGGATAAGGTTTGAAAGAGGCTTCGCGATCTTTGAAAAGTTCTCAATGAACCTTCGACAGTAGCTTGCGAGACCGAGGAAGCTGTGGAGTTGCTTCACGTTCTGAGGTGGTTCCCAATTCACAATTGTAGACACCTTCTCAGGATTCACCGCAATGCCCTTGGCAGAGATGATATGCCGAAGATAAAGAACCTCATCGAGCCAAAACTCGCACTTTGAGAACTTGGCGTAGAACTGATGTTCCCTGAGCTTATCGAGCACCAAACGCAAGTGCTTGGCATGATCTTCCTTGTTCTTAGAAAAGACCAGTATGTTGTCGAGGTAGACCAAAACGAAGTCATTTTTGTACGCGTTGAAGATGAAGTTCATCATGCGAGAGAAAGTCGGAGGAGCATTGTCGAGGCCAAAAGACATGATAGTGTATTCATATGAACCATAGCTTGTTCTGAAAGCCGTCTTGGGAATATCTTGCTCACAGATTCGAATCTGGTGATAGCCCATACGGAGATCAAGCTTGGAGAATACTTGGGCACCTTTGAGTTGTTCGAACAGCTCATTGATGTTGGGAAGTGGGTACTTGTTCTTGATAGTCTTCTTGTTCAATGGACGGTAGTCAACACAAAGTCAGTCCGTTCCATCCTTCTTCTTCACAAAAAGTACTCCACAACCCCACGAAGAAGAACTAGGTTGGATGAGACCCATTCATTCTTGAATATCGAGTTGCTTCTTCAGCTCCTTCAACTCTTCAGGTCCGAGCTTGTAAGGACGCTTGCAAACCGGTTCCGTGCCAGGCTCAAGATCGATGACGAATTCAACTGGCCGGTGCGGAGGCATTCCTGGAAGCTCTTCTCGAAAGACGTCTTGATATTCACAAACGACTGGAATTTGAGAGATGGCATCCAGTTCACCCTTCTCATTGAGAAAAAACAGACGGATGGTATCATCATGAGCGGCAAAGACAATTACATCCTTAGACGAATGAGTCAATTGAATCTGCCTGGCAGCACAATCAAGATGAGCCTTGTGCTTAGAAAGCCAATCCATTCCGAGAATAGGATCGATATCCGAGTCACCCAGAACAATAGGAGAAGCTAGAAATTTGTAATCACCCAACGTGATAGTAACATCCGGGACGCAGGTATTAGCTGTCATTTGCTTGCCCGGAGACACGATTTGCAAAGAACTTTGCAGATACTGATAATCGCACTCATACTTTGATGCAAAAGGTTTGGAAATGAAACAATGCAATGCACCAGTGTTAAAAAGAACTTTTGCAAGAACATCGTTAATAGGAAGGTTACCCATGATGACATCTGACGAGTCCTCTGCCTGAGGTACATTCACCATGTTGACCTTGGCGTACCTGGGGTTATGCTTGACCATAGCTGTACTTGCCGATCTCACAGGAGGAGGAGGTGGGAGACGCCTCTGATTGAAGCATTTGTTGGCATAGTGACCCTTCTGTTGGCACTTGTTGCACGTGACCTCTGAAAGCGGACGGTGATATGGAGCACTCGATCTTGAAGCTTGAGACGAAGTCTTGTTCTGAAAGCCAGGGTTGGGTGGGTGGGAAGATCCACTGCCACCTTTGCTCTTCTGTTGATACGGCTGACGGAACGGAGGAGGAGGAAGCCAATACTTCTGCTTCTTGGCCACTTGAGTTGAGGAAGAAGGAGTAGCATCTCTGACTCGCTTCTTGGAAGCATCGCACTTTAGTTGAGCAGCCTCTTGCTTCAATGCCATGTTGTAAAATTCATCGTACCTCCTGGGCTCAAAGAGGACAAGAGATAGCTGGATTTCTTCTCTGAGACCACCCCTAAAGTGGTATATCATGCTCTTCTCGTCAGGGACGTCCTGCTTAGCAAAGCGGGTGAGCTTCTGAAACATCTTGTTGTAGTCATAGACAGACATAGAGCCTTGCTTCAGGTTGCGGAATTCCTCACGCTTGCTTTCAACCACGCTCTGAGGGATATGATGAGCTTTGAAGTCTTGACAGAATTCATCCCAGGTAATCTCACGGCCTCCTCTGGAATCTTTGTACTGCTAAAACCATTCTGCAGCTTGGTCTTTGAGTTGGAAGGAAGCGAACTTGACAAAGTCCTCAGGCCTGACGTTACTGCACTCGAAATGCTTGCACAAGTCCATGAGCCAATCATCAGCGTCAGTTGCCTCAACGCAATTGCTGAAGGTCTTTGGCTGGTTAGCAAGGAACTGGTTGAGTGTATCAAAGTGATTCTGATTGTTGCCCTGGTTGCCTTGGTTCGCTTGGTTGCACTCTTGAAGAAGTTACATGATCAGCTGCGTGTTTGAATTGGTAGTGGCCATCACAGCTTGCCATGCCTCCGGACGAGGAGGTGGTGGCGGCGGATCAGGATCCGGAGTCGTGCGCGTTGGAGGAGCCATCCTGAAGAGGTTGACATCCATTAGCACATTGATAGAAAATTATTGAAGCTGAACCAAACGGGTTGAAATTGCAACATATAGTCTTCACATCCGAACAAAATGAACGAATGCATTCCAATTGAAATGGTCACATATCCATAAATTGAGAAGCCACTTAGAATTTAGGTAGAGAAATAAAATCAACAAGGTACGGAACAAGAACGAATACTCGGTAAGGATCACCCAATCTCAAACCAAATATCCGTGGAAGAAGAACTAGAGCTACAAGAATTCCCACTATGAAACTCTCGAACCTTTCCGGTTATGCAATCAGGTGTTGGGGATACAGGGGAAGCATAATATCTCACCCAAATCTAGAAATCCTACATCCAGCTGTATCCATCCTTCAACACATAACCGAGAAAACTTCGGAAATCGTCTACCTCAACCTTCGAAAAGCATCCGTTATACAAGTTATGGCAATACTCCCGAACTCCCGCCCCAGTACTGGGTGGCGTCGAGGTTATCTCACCAACAACTGCATAAAAGAGATTTTCAATGTCGGCGAACTAAACTCAGGTATTCCAGAACTGCAACGATAAAATTGTGACGACAACACCTCGGAGCTCAACTCCCCGAGACACTGCCACAACCCCTAAATGACAGGAGGCACCAAGAACAATGTTCTCGTCACAAATCGATCGGAATGATTCCAAGATACCCGCGTGATCCTAAATTTTTTTTAGTGAAATTTGAGAAGAGAAGAGACAAAACTCTACGTCAGGATGCCTTACAAGAGCAATGAAGGGACTGGGGAGTAAAAAGAATTCCTAAACTCTCCGATATATAATTCCTAAATGACTCAAAACATTTTTCTAGACTCAACTCGTCAGCTAATTTCGATCAAGCAGTGGGGACTCCTAAGGTCGGGGAAGGCTCTGATTACCAACTTGTAACGCCCTCGATGCGGCTATATCTCCTACATGTCGAAGCACAACTTAGAGGCATAACCGCATTGAAAGCAATGTCGCAAGTAAGGTAATCTTCACAACAACCCATGTAAATAGATAATAAGGGGAAAGGTACATAGTTGGCTTACACTCGCCACGTCACACAAAGTACATAAATAGCATTACAATCATCCAATACACTCATGGTCCGACTACGGTACCAAAATAAAAGATCAACCCCAACATGCGACACGGTCCCGATCGCCTCAACTGGGCACCACTACTGATCATCAGGGAAAGACACATAGTAACGGCATGAGTCTTAGTCGAACTCCCACTTGAGCTCAAGCGCATCATCTGGAACAGAGTAATCAGGCCCTGCATCTGGTTTGGACGTAATATGTGAGCCACGGGGACTCAGCAATCTCGCACCCTCTCGATCATAACTATTTAAGCTTATAGGTAAGGCAAGGTAATATGTGGAGCTGCAGCAAGCGACTAGCATATATGGTGGCTAACCTGTTCGCAAAAGAGAGCGAGAAGAGAAGGCAAAGCACGAACAAAGAACTATAGAACAACCTACGACAAACATTACTCCAACACTGTGTTCACTTCCCGGACTCCGCCGAGAAGAGACCATCACGGTAACACACGTAGTTGATTCATTTTAATTAAGTTTAGGTTCAAGTTATCTACAACCGAACATTAACAAATTCCCATCTTCCCATAACCGCCGGCACGGCTTTCGGAAGTTCAAATCCCTGCAGGGGAGTCCCAACTTAGCCCATCACAAGCTCTCACGGTCAACGAAGGATAAACCTTCTCCCGAGACATTCCGATCAGACTCGGTATCCCGGTTCTACAAGACAACTTCGACAAAGATAAAACAAGTCCAGCAACACCACCCAGATGTGCCACCAAATCCTGATAGGAGCTGCACATATCTCGTTCTCAGGGCACACTCAGATGAGCGCTCCATACAACTAAAACTAAACCTCGAGTTTCCCCGAGTGGGCGCTGCACAGGGCTCTAGTTTGGACCAACACTCAAAGGAGCACTGGCCCGGGGGGGTTTAAATAAGATGACCCTTGGGCTCCGGAAACCCAAGGGAAAAAGAGGCTAGGTGGAAAATGGTAAAACCAAGGTTGGGCATTGCTGGAGGAGTTTTATTCAAGGCGAACTATCAAGGGGTTCCCATTATCACCCAACCGTGTAAGGAACGCAAAATCCGGGAACATAACACCGATATGACGGAAACTAGGGCAGCAAGAGTGGAACAAAACACTAGGCAAAAGGCCAAGCCTTCCACCCTTTACCAAGTATATAGATGCATTAAGATAAAAAGATAATATAGTGATATCCCAACAATAAACAATGTTCCGACAAGGAACGATCTCCATTCTTCACCTGCAACTAGCAACGCTATAAGAGGGGCTGAGCAAAGCGGTAACATAGCCAATCAATAGTTTGCTAGGACATGGTGGGTTAGATGTTTGACATGGAAATATGGGAGGCATGATAAGCAAGTGGTAGGTATCGTAGCATAGGCATAGCAAAACAGCGAGCATCTAGCAAGCAAAGATAGAAGTGATTTCGAGGGTATGATCATCTTGCCTACAAAGTTGTCAGAGTTGACTTGATCCTCGTAAGCAAACTCAACGGGCTCATCGTTATAGAACTCGTCTCCCATCTCTACCCAAACAAGACAAACAAGCAAAAGGAACACAATCAACCACGTGCAAAGCTCAAACAACATGATGAAAACATGGTATGCTATGCGGGATGCGATATGTGATGCATATGCAAGATTTGCCAAGGAATGATTGAACCTAGCCTCAACTTGGAAATCCAAGAGTGCTACTGGAAAGGTGAGGTGATTTCGGTTGAAATCTATATAAAGAGCACCGGAATCGGATGCACGGTTTGGAAATGGCAAGCAAAACAAATATGGCACCGGTCTGCGATAAACAACAAGTAGCCATCTAAATGCATCAAGACAAATATGCTACAGCACTCAAACAAGAAAAGATATACATGGCAAGGATCCATGCATGATGCTTGACAAAATATGAACACTGAGCTACGGCCAATTCATCCATTAACAGGTTCAAACAAACATGGCAAAAGTGCAAATGATAAACAGGTTTCAGACTTAGTGAAATTAACACAAGTCTGGAATTTCAGATCAGGTAGCACACTTTGGAGCAAGAAAACTATATGCTACAGGAACTTAACATGGCAAAGCAAGGCATCGCATGGAGATACTCAAAGAGCTTAACAAAAGTCCCTTAGTGACCTTGAGCCAAAAGGGATCAGAAAATACAATTGCAAGCATGTGAACATGGCAAAAACATAATCAGGTTACAGACTTGGAGAAAAACTGGAGCATGCAAATATGTTAACGAGAAGGCATGTTTACGAGCTCGATGCACTCACTACAAAGAAAGGCATGACAATCTAAGCATACACCCATCAAGAGTACATATCATAGAAGCTAGGAATGGCAAGAACAACAACATAGCATGCACGGATCAACAACAACATCCTCGGCAAAATCGCTAACAAGTAGACAATCTGCCAGGATTCACGAAATAGCAAAAGTAGAGCTCGATTGACTCAAGCTAGGTTGCTCCATAAATGCAAACAAAGACACAGATGGATATATAACCACAATATTAACAAATCATCCTTACTGATCATCCTCAAAAGATGCACGGATCGCTAGGAAACAACATGAACATATGACATATTGATAAAAACAGATCAAGGACTTAGAGAAATTCTAAGTCCCTGAAATCAGCATTAACGAATGCACTATTTTGCAAGCTTGTGCTAGCCACCAAACATGTCACAAAAATACATGGCAAGCACCTCTGTAAAGATGGCAAAGCATATAACAAAACTCATGTAGAACTCAAGAGCACATCATGCACACAATAATCATGGCAAAGATGACAAATAGCTATTTGATGTAGCAGATCTGACAATTAACTCAAATAGCTCTCTTCCAACAGCATTTCGGGCATCAGGATGAGCTCAAATGAAAATGATGCATTGAGATGAAATGATGTACTCTCTGAGCGAACATTTCGATATGCTAGACGCCCAAAACGGAGCTACGGATGCGGAGTTATAGCATGATGAAAAACGTAAAATATCTAGGGTTTCGGGAGAAAGTCAACCGAGGAGAAAATCTCAGATCCAGAACTGGCACGGTTCCCGATGCGCTCACCGGAGTTACTGTAGCTCGGATGTTGCCGGAGATGGTGGTGGTGGCCGGAGCTCGTCGGAGAGGGATGCGGGGTCGCCGGACTTGGTGCGGTCGATGAGGGGCGACGAGGCGGAGGCGCGCCGGGGCGTGGTGGAGCTTCACGCTCGCCGGCGAGACGGCGTGGCGGCGCGGCGAGCAACGCCGGTGTCGGGGCGACGAGCCTGGAGCGAGGAGGCGGCGCGGAAGACCCGGGCCGCGGGGCCGACCTTGGGCCCGGCGGGCCTCGCGTGGGAGGCGGCTGGTGGTGCCACGTGGCGGCGCCTCAGTGGCCGCGGGCGGCGGCGAACGCGGTGTCCGGCGCGGCGGACATGTCCGGCTCGCGACGGGGTAGGTGGACTAGGGTTAGGGTGGAAGAAGATCCGGGATTTTGGAGGAGGGGCTATTTATAGGCATACAGGGAGCTAGGAGTGTCCAAATGAGGTGCGGTTTTCGGCCACGCGATCGTGATCGAATGCTCTAGATGATAGAGAGGGTTTTGGTGGGTTTTGGGCCAAATTGGAAGGGTGTTGGGCTGCAACACACACGAGGCCTCCTCGGTCCCTCGGTTAACCATTGGAGTATCAAACGAAGTCCAAATGGTACGAAACTTGACAGGTGGTCTACCGGTAGTAAACCAAGGCCGCTTGGCAAGTCTCGGTCCAATCCGAAAATGTTTAACCCCCACACACGAAAAGAAGGTAAAAAGGACCACCGGAGGAGATAGGAGCGCCGGAATGCAAAACGGACAACGGGGAAAATGCTCGGATGCATGAAACAAACACGTATGCAAATGCAATGCACATGATGACATGATATGAGATGCATGACAACGACCACAACACACGGAGACAAAAACCCGAACCCGAGGAAATAAAATAACTTAGCGCCGGAAACGACAAGAGTTGTAGTACATATAAGGTAAATTACATCCGGGGTGTTACAATCAGTGAGCATGCATCATGTTTGAATTCAAAGGAAATTTGAATTGGGGATGACCAAGCCCTGGCACTAAGTCAATTCAACTAGGTTCAAGTTTAAATCTTTTCAATGAACCCAGAATGACCTTTAGAAAAGTTCATGATTTTTGATAAAGGTGAAAACCTCTCCGAAAATGATGCCAATATTTTTAGGCCATTCTGGATTTTTGAATAACCCATATTGTATTTGAATTGGGGCATTTAAATAGTATTAATATTTTTAAATGCTCCAACAATTCTGAAAATAGTTAGGGCCTCTGTAATAATTAATTTAATGCCCACAATTATTTTCAGAATTTATTAAAATGATTTGGGTTATAAACTAAATCAAAACAAAATAACAAAAATAGAAAAGCAAAACAAATTATAAAAGACAAAGGAGAGAGTTTACCTGGCGCTCACCTGGCAGCCCACCTGGCCCAACTACAGCTGGCCGGCCCAGCCCACCACCGCCTCATCCCCTGTTGTCTTCCTCCCCTGCCAGGAGGATGGGCGCGTGCCTGACGCGCGCGCACCGCCGTGCGTCCACCTCCTGCCTGCTTGCTTGCTGCTGGAGACGGCCCCAAGCGCTACGCACTCCCCCTCGACCGCCTGCACCTCTCCTCTCTACCCCTCGAGCACTCTCCCCTCCTCTGCCTCTCTCCCACGCGACCACCTAGTGTGCACGTCGCCGCCGCTCGTCGTTGCCATAGGAACAACCACCCCCGCGCCCCTCTCACGTGCCCATGGGCTCCCCCTCCGTCATCTACGCCTCCTCGATGACTCACGCGACACCGGACGTGCTGCAACGACGCCCCACCGCCAACTTCCTCGTTCGGCCGCCGGAGATCCCCTCGTCGCCCTGCTTCGCTCCGGTCCCTCCCCAAGCCCTCCGTCTACGTTGCTGCGACTGCTGTGAGCTACTTATCGTCCTCCCCATCTCCGTTCTCTATGCCACTCGCTGTAGTCGCCGCACCAAGCACGCCCGCACGCGCCGTCGCCTAAGCTCGCCTATGTGGCTCCGGCCACGCAACGGCCTCACCACCCTGCCCAACGCACTCACCGCACCGCGTGGGCTTCGTAGGAGCTAGCCCCGAGCCTCCACGAGCACCGCACCATCGAGTTCGAGCTTGCCCGAGCTCCGGCCGCCACGCAAGTCACCGCCGCCGTTGTTTTTGGCCACTAGAGCTGCTGCTGTGAGCACCACTGGACGCGGACGAGTCTCCTCGTCACGTAGAGCATCTCCGCCGCGCAAATAGTCGCCTGTGGGCGATTCCCGATGCCCTCCGCCGCGTTCAGCCTCGCCGGCAGCTAAACGCCGGCGGGTTGACCGCTTTGACAGCTGATGGTTTAGCCCCGGTTGACCAGGGGATTTGACCTCCCCTGAGTCTATGACATGCGGGCCCCGCCCGACTAATTAATCTAGTCTAGGTTTAAACTTAATTAGTTTAACATAGGTTAGTTTAGTTAGCCACTGACACGCGGGCCCCATTGTTCAGTTTGACCTGGGCTGCCCCGTTGACTCGCTTACGTCATGCTGACGTAGTGCTGACGCAGTAATGCATTTTCTAGAATTAGATTATTTCTATAACTAGGAAATCCAGAAAATTTCCTAAACTTCTAAAATTCATAGTAATTCAACCGTAACTCCAAACCAAACAAGTTATATATGAAAAATGATCAGAAAAATATGGAGAATCTGTTTATGGCATTCTCATGCTTGTTTGAACAACTTACAGCCACTGTATATGACAATTTGAATCAATGGTATTTGAAATGCCTCATGTGGAGTTCAAAATTGAATCTAGTGTTCAAACCAACTCCATTTAAATCGTTGCTAGCTGCATTAGCTCAAATCACAGCATATTGCCATGTCACATTCATGCATCATATTGTTGCATTGCATTGATTGTGTTTCCTCTCTGTTGCCGGTATTCGTCCCCTCTCAGTCGACGATGTTTCCGTCGACGTGATCGATGACACCGACGAAGAACTATATTATCTTCAGAAGTGCCAGGAAAGAAAAACCCCCTTGTTCATTCCGATACAATCCCACTCTCTCGCTCCTGCTCTCTTTTACTGCATTAGGACAACAATGATTCATCTGCTACTTGCGGCGGTAGTTGAACCCCTTATCCTCTGCATGACCTGTCATTGCCACAGTAAATAGATGAAACCCACTTACATGAGTAGGAGTTGTTTGAGCCCTGATGTGCCTACTCATTCATGCTTGTTTGTCATGCCTGCTACTGCTTGGAGTTGAGTTAGGTCTGATTCATCGGGGATGAATTGGAATAGTGATGAACATGTCCTACTATTTATGAGCTAAGTGTGTGAACACGATTTGGTAAAGGTAGCGGTGAGAGGCCATGTAGGAGTACATGGTGGGTTGTCTCATTGAAACCGTTCTTAGGAACTGAGTTCTGTGTTTGTGATCCATGAACAGCTCCTACCACGCATTGGGCCCGAAACCAATGGACCCTCTCGACTTATTAACTGCCCTTGTCCTCTATCCAGGAGTTGCAACTAGTTGCTGGTGTTTGTAGGATATGTGTTGGCGGCCGTGAGTAGCGCTGACCCTAGGGGTGGGCTATGATGCGGTAGATAGACCATGGCACGGTGTACCGGGCGCCCGTTTGGTGTCTCGGGAACCCTGCACACATCGTTTGGGGCTGTGAGCGAAACTCCGGCCGGATCTCCCCGTGGATGGAACCCGAATAGGCAATAAACCTGGATTAGAGACTTGTGTGGTTAGTCAGGTCCTGGCCGACTCCCTCGCCAGGTTTCTGCTTGAAGGTTGCCGAGATACAGGACGTGTACATGGTGGTCAGTGGTGAGAGCGTGTGTGAAGAAGCACATCCCTGCAGGGTTAACATCATCTATTCGAATAGCCGTGTCCACGGTAAAGGACTTCTGGGTTGCCTATAACAGTTCATAGACAAGTGGAAGTGGATACTCTAAAATGCGCAAGATAAGCATGAGTGCTATGGATGGCGTTCTCGTCGGAAGACGGGAGCGGATCCAAAGTGGTGTATTGATTGGTGAATATGTGGACTCGTGTGCGCCACCTCAAAAGAGTTGCTTGCAGTCATAGTTTAGGTTAGCCACTGAGTCAAAGCTGGCTTTCTGCAGTTAAACTCCACCACCCCCTTTATTGATACCGATGCATATGTAGATAGTTCTGATATAAGTCTTGCTGGGTACATTTGTACTCACGTTTGCCTATGTTATGTTTTGCAGAGAGACGTCAGTCTCGCTAGTGGTTCCGTGTGGACTTCGACATTTAGCTCGATACCTCAGTTACGATCTTGTGCCCTCGGCAGGATCTGGTAGATAGTCAGGCTTCTCAGCCTTCTTCATTTGTAGTTGTCTGTACTCAGACAAGTTAAGCTTCCGCATGTGCCTTGATTTGTATGCTATGATTGTTGGGTCATGAGACCCATGTTTTTAATATCTCGCTCATCGGATCCTAATGAATAAATACTTGAGTCTTAGAGTTATGTTGTGATGCCATGTTGTATTTACACATATCGAGCATATTGTGTGTATGATTGAAATGCTTGGTATGTGTGGAATCCGACAATCTAGTTGTTTATCCTTGGCAGCCTCTCTTATGGGGAAATGTAGTCTAGTGCTTCCATGAGCCATAGTAGCTCGCTACAGCCCGGTTCACCGGAGTCCTGCTAGCCCAGCACTACTACTCAGGACACTTGACTGGCCGGCATGTGTTTCACTTCGTTCCTGTCTCTGTCCCTTCGGGGAAATGTCACGCGGTGACATCCGGAGTCCTGCCTAGCCTGCTATAGCCCGAGTTCACCGGAGTCCTGTTAGCCCAGTGCTACAGCCTGGATTCACATGCTGCTGACCGACATGCTCGATGTGATTCATGTATGCCTATCCCCATAGGTTGGTGCCGCTTTGAGTTCACGACTAGCCATGTCGGCCCGGGTTCTCTGTCATATGGATGCTAGCGACACTATCATATACGTGAGCCAAAAGTCGCAAACGGTCCCGGGCCATGGTAAGGCGACACCCGTGGGAATACCGTGCGTGAGGCCGCAAAGTGATATGAGGTGTTACCGGCTACATCGATGAGACTTGGAATCAGGGTCCTGACAGCTTTGGTATCAGAGCCGGGCCGCCTGTAGGATTACCAAGCCAAGCTGGTCGAAGTCGTGTCTAGAAATGCTTTAGTTATATAAGGGAATTGATTGTGGATGGGAACGTAAGGCTCTTTTTACTCCTTATCCTCATGACCTTCTGATCTGAGTCATCTTATCTTTTCTACGGGGTTAAGAACTAGGCTTCTCTTCTATCTCTCAAGATGACATGTTACTAAACCGTAGTTGCCTAGGGTTGTTGAGTTCAAGCCTCAGTTCAGTTCCTACAACTTCCATATGTCATAGCTGGCCTCAGAACTTTGATATTGTAATGTTGAGTGGTTATGCCACCATTTTGCAGGATGTCTCAAATCATTTTGAGCATTTACAGCCGTTATGCTGTCCGAGTCATCCTAGGTTTCTAAATAGTCTGATGCACTTGCAAATCTTTCCTCCTTGTTCTCGTTGTATTGTTGGGCCAGATTAAGCACACTAACGGTCGGTTGAGGTACTCTACTACCTCGACATATATGTTGGAGCTATTATTATGACCCTAGGTGTTTTAGGGAGTCACCTAGTAATCTAGCCATGTTTTGTGTTCCCGGTGTGATGATTCTGGCCACCATTCTCGAAAGCATCTCATGATGTTATTAGTTAGTAGGTATTCTTTCCTGGGTTCTTGAACCCAAGATTCACTCTACTTAATTCGTGTAGATAGTGTTGCTCGTTCCTTTAGGATATTAGAAACCTTGCGACAGTCCTCGAGGTCCGTGGTATTTCTTTCTTCCAAATACCATGAACTGCTTATGGCAAAAGTTCTTTTGAACCAAAAGATCACAACCAGAGAGCTCTTGATGAGTTCTCCATTCTACATCATGAATCTGCTAGTTCTACCTTTCTGCATGGGTTATCCGGAAGAAATGTTGAGCTTTGCTCGACATACTAATGTATGCATCCACAACTCAGAAATTTATATGCCTTTGCGTTGTCTCTCTTTAGTTGTATTCTGACCCTCGTCTATCAATTGATAGTCAGGAGTAGTCGTGCACTCGTGTTCATCGATGCCCATTATTCTTGTGGTCCGTCAAGGCATTCGGTTCTGGAATGACTAGGAGAAACAAACTCCAGTACCTTATCCATTTCTAGGATTGGGTCAAAGTATTTGTATTCCGCAGATCAAATGCCAAATCAGCTTTTGTTCTATTCTACCTTGGAGTATTCCCTATTCATGTCAACAATATCATAGGAATTGCACCATCTCTTATGAATTTTTGACGCAGTGATACTTCTTGCCATAATTGTTCATTCCTCGGCTCCCATGTTATTGTAACCGGAATGCTGGCAAGTGAGTCGTGATGTGCGAAATCAATACTCCTAGCAACTCCATTGCTTGGTAGTCAATGGACAATATTATCATTCTTAGAGTGTTGGTTATTAATCATCATCCTAAGATGGATCATGCTATCTAGTACTTATTTCTAGTGCACTCCTCGATCAATGAGTTAGGATTATGTCAATCCCTCACTCTTTTGATCATATCATCTTGCCCTGAAAAGCAAGGTTGTTCTCGAGCTTAGTAACATATCGGTGGTTTGTGATGTTCCGAAGATCTTCTCGGAAGTATTACCTGGTTGTCACCTGACCGCTATGTTGAGTTCGTGATCAAGTTGGTTTTCTTATAAATCACCCCTTCTCCAAGAATCTGTGTTGGATATCCCTGAGCTAGTTGGTTTAGCTAGACAACAACTTGGAGAGTTGGAAGGTAGAAGCTTTGCTTAACTTAGTTCATCTCTAAGGGATATCTTCTATGTGTGTGTGTTGAAGAAAGATGATATCTCTATTGATTGGTCCTCGTGATCAGTTGTTGGATCTATTGCCTTGTGAAAACTTTGACTTGAGTATGGGCTATCATCAAGTGAAATCAGAACCAACGATGTTCGTAATGTTGTCTTACTCGTGGTTTATCCCTCGAGCATACACCATTACATCTTTTGGTTTGTCCCATGCTATCACCGTGTTCACATGATGGTGGAAGTCCAGTGATATGGAAATTCCGATGAGTTGCTATTGAGCCCATGCGCGACATTTTGTCTCCTCCATGATTCATGTTGAACATCAAGCTAGTATTGGAAACTTTTGTAAGCATTATCTTCGTGTTCCGTTCATGAAGCCTATGGTTGAATGAAAGAAGTGACTTCCTCTAATTCATGTGCATTTGATGCAAGTTGCCGTCATGAATTCGAGAAAGTCAATGTTGCTTCCTCTGGAATCATCCCAAGCCAGTCATGCATATGTGCGAAGTATTCTGTGGTTTGGAGACTTGCAACCTTCATTCTACATGTGTCGCTAGCACACCAAGCCACTGACTGATTTGTTCTAGGAAAAGGAGTTAAGTGCTAATCCATGGTAATGTACAAAACTTCATTATTCGCGATGATGGTTCCCAACCAGAACTCGGTAGTGTTTTATTATAAGACTACTATGTGGTCATGCTTGTCCGGGGCAGCGTGTTCACATGTTGTAGCAGAACCAGCTCATGTTCTGGAGCTTGCTATCATAGTTCATCTCCCGAGAATCTCACAATGTCATCTCGTCGATTTGTGTTGCAAAATTTCATTTTCTTTCTAGACTCTATGAGTCTGGAATATCCCGACACCAACCAGATCTGAATCTCAGGCAGATGTGATGGTTGGGACGTTTTCCCAAGAGCTATAATATTAGTCTCTCGGTAACCGGTAGAGTGGATGACGTGGCCAACACACCCAACCGGAAGAACTATTATTGTAGTATCTTATTTGAAGAAGTTGGCCACCTCCCCATAAGGATCTCGTAGAATTTATTCCAATTGTAGTTCCTTATGGATTTTTGTGTTCCCGAAGTCCGACCTTTTACTTGATGTCCTAGATACCAAAGCATATCAATAAATGGGTTATGCTAGCACATCAAGGAGAACATTAGAAGTGAAGTGCTAAATGTCTCTCGGTCGATCATCCAGATTTTGATCCCTTGGCCTCGCTAAGGTGAAATCTGAGAAAGTGTTATCTTTCTTTGCATCTGCATCCTCCACCATTATCCAGCATGGTAGTATGTTGTGTTGCCAGGATCCTTGACATGGATATTGGTAAAACTTTATGAATATGGAAATTCTCAAGTTCATGAGAGCACGCGCATGCACTAGGATTATCGTCGGCATTAATTGGGATCTCTCTCTACTGTTGGGTTTCTCCCCAGTTACTAGAATCATTCCCAACATTTGTATTTTGTCCCCAGCTTGCACCCACCATTGTGCCCTTTCACTATGATTCGCCTTCTCAGCAGTTGTTGTCCAAGATCATTTTCAAAAGTGGACCTACCATGGGTCGCATCCATCTCCGATGATAAGCAAAAATCATCCCTTGTGTTGTCTTCAACAAGGTAGTCCACATCATCCATCCTAGTTCGAGTATGCCATTTCCTCGAGCTCTTTCAAATGATCAAATGTAAATTGCCTTAAGCTGGTATGAAGTGTTTCAATGATCTATGGATCAAAAGTAATTCTTTTTGCCACTTAAGGGAACAATCCAACGAGTCACCTTTCCCAAGGTGCCCCGTTACGGGATCATGGCAAATAGTTCCTCGCCACCTTGACACCATCCACCATCTTTCTAAGCGTGGAATTGTTTCCCACCAAATCAAACCCCGTCATTTGTTCTTCCATCCCTCTTGATGTGTTTTGTGTCTCCACTCGAGATGTTTCAACATCTCACTCCGTGAGTTGATCTTATATAGCTCGATCTTGGAGAAGATCAATCCTAGTATAGCTTCTTTCCGTCGTCATCGCGTGGATGAAGATCTCAAAAGCGATGATGTCAAGATCAATGTATGCAACGAATCAACAACCTTATGAGGTGCAACCTGGATCGTGAAGATTGTGTTGGTCTTGTGCCCCCTCTGTCCTCTTACCTCATGTCTTGAATCTCGGGACGAGATTCTTGTTTAGTAGGGGTGAGTTGTCACAGCCCTAGATTCATGTCTGTAAATAGTTGCATCAGTGAGCATGCATCATGTTTTAATTCAAAGGAAATTTGAATTGGTGATGACCAAGCCCTGGCACTAAGTCAATTCAACTAGGTTCAAGTTTAAATCTTTTCAATGAACCTAGAATGACCTTTAGAAAAGTTCATGATTTTTGATAAAGGTGAAAACCTCTGCCAAAAATGATGTCAATATTTTTAGGCCATTCTAGATTTTTGAATAACCCATATTGTATTTGAATTGGGGCATTTAAATAGTATTAATATTTTTAAATGCTCCAACAATTCTGAAAATAGTTAAGGGCCTCTATAATAATTAATTTAATGCCCACAATTATTTTTAGGATTTATTAAAATGATTTGGGTTATAAACTAAATCAAAACAAAATAACAAAAATAGAAAAGAAAAACAAATTATACAAGACAGAGGAGAGAGAGACTTACCTGGCGCTCACCTGGCAGCCCACCTGGCCCAACTCCAGCTGGCCAGCCCAGCCACCACCGCCTCCTCCCCTGTCATCTTCCTCCCCCGCCAGGAGGACGGGCGCGTGCCCGACGTGCGCGCACCGCCGAGCGGCCACCTCCTGCCTCCTTGCTCGCTGCTGGAGACGGCCCCGAGTGCCACGCACTCCCCCTCGACCGCCTGCACCTCTCCTATCTTGTAACGCCCTCGATGCGCCTATATCTCCTACGTGTCGGAGCACGACTTAGAGGCATAACCGCATTGAAAGCAATGTTGCAAGTAAGGTAATCTTCACAACAACCCATGAAATAGATAATAAAGGGAAAGGTACATAGTTGGCTTACACTCGCCATGTCACACAAAGTACATAAATAGCATTACATCATCCAATCACTCATGGTCCGACTACGGTACCAAAACAAAAGATCAACCCAACATGCGACACGGTCCCGATTGCCCCAACTGGGCACCACTACTGATCATCAGGGAAAGACACATAGTAACGGCGTGAGTCTTCCTCGGACTCCCACTTGAGCTCAAGCGCATCATCTGGAACGGAGTCATCAGGCCCTGCATCTGGTTCGGAAGTAATCTGTGAGCCACGGGGACCCAGCAATCTCGCACCCTCGCGATCAAGACTATTTAAGCTTATAGGAAAGGCAAGGTAATATGTGGAGCTGCAGCAAGCGACTAGCATATATGGTGGCTAACCTGTTCTCAAAAGAGAGCGAGAAGAGAAGGCAAAGCACGAGCGAAGAACTAGAGAACAACCTATGCCAAACATTACTCCAACACCGTGTTCACTTCCTGGACTCCGCCGAGAAGAGACTATCATGGTAACACACAGTTGATTCATTTTAATTAAGTTAAGGTTTAAGTTATCTACAACCGGACGTTAACAAATTCTCATCTGCCCATAACCGCGGGCACGGCTTTCGAAAGTTCAAATCCCTGCAGGGGAGTCCCAACTTAGCCCATCACAAGCTCTCACGATCAACGAAGGATAAACCTTCTCCCGAGACATTCCGATCAGACTCGGCGTCCCGGTTCTACAAGACATCCTCGACAAAGACAAAACAAGTCCAGCAACACCGCCCGAATGTGCCGACAAATCCCTATAGGAGCTGCACATATCTCGTTCTCAGGGCACACTCGGATAAGCAATCCGAACAACTAATACCAGCCCTCGAGTTTCCCCGAGGTCGCGCTGCAAGGGGCTCTAGTTTGGACCAACACTCAGAGGAGCACTGGCCCGGGGGGGTTTAAAATAAGATGACCCTTGGGCTCCGGAAACCCAAGGGAAAAAGAGGCTAGGTGGCAAATGGTAAAACCAAGGTTGGGCATTGTTGGAGGAGTTTTATTCAAGGCGAACTGTCAAGGGGTTCCCATTATCACCCAACCGCGTAAGGAACGCAAAATCCGGGAATATAACACCGATATGACGAAAACTAGGGCGGCAAGAGTGGAACAAAACACAGGCATAAGGCCGAGCCTTCCACCCTTTACCAAGTATATAGGTGCATTAAGATAACAAGATAATATAGTGATATCCCAACAATAAACAATGTTCCAACAAGGAACGATCTCCAATCTTCACCTCCAACTAGCAACGCTATAAGAGGGGCTGAGCAAAGCGGTAACATAGCCAATCAACGGTTTGCTAGGACATGGTGGGTTAGAGGTTTGACATGGCAACTTGGGAGGCATGATAAGCAAGTGGTAGGCATCGTAGCATAGGCATAGCAAAAGAGCGAGCATCTAGCAAGCAAAGATAAAAGTGATTTTGAGGGTATGATCATCTTGCCTGCAAAGTTGTCAGAGTTGACTTGATCCTCGTAAGCGAACTCAACGGGCTCCTCGTTAGCGAACTCGTCTCCCGGCTCTACCCAAACAAGACAAACAAGCAAAAGGAACACAATCAACCACGTGCAATGCTCAAACAACATGATGCAAACATGGTATGCTATGCGGGATGCGATATGTGATGCATATGCAAGATTTGGCAAGGAATGATTGAACCTGGCCTCAACTTGGAAAACCAAGTGTGCCACTGGAAAGGTGAGGTGATTTCGGTTGAAATCGATATAAAGAACACCGGAATCGGACGCACGGTTTGGAAATGACAAGCGATTCAAATATGGCACCGGTCTGTGATAAACAGCAAGTGGCCATCTAAATGCAACAAGTTAAACATGCTACAGCATGCAAACATTGCATCAAAATACATGGCAGGGATCCACTCATAAATCTTAACAAAAGATGAACACTGAGCTACGGCCAATTCATCCATTAACAGGTTCAAAGAAGCATGGCAAAAGTGCAATTAATACAAGCCTGGAATTTCAGATCAGGTAGCATACTTTGGAGCAATAAAACTATATGCTACAAGAACTTAACATGGTAAATCAAGGCATGCCATGGAGCTACTGAAAGAGCTTAACAAAAGTCCCTTAGTAACCTTGAGCCAAAAGGGATCAGAAAATACAATTGCAAGCATGTGAACATGGCAAAAACATAATCAGGTTACAGACTTAGAGAAAAACTGGGGCATGCAAATCTGTTAATGAGTAGGCATGTTTGCGAGCTCGATGCACTCACTACAGAGCAAGGCATGACAAACTGCGCATACACCCATAAAGAATACACATTATATAAGCTAGACATGGAAATAAC
Organism: Triticum urartu; assembly: GCF_003073215.2. Classification (NCBI taxonomy): domain Eukaryota; kingdom Viridiplantae; phylum Streptophyta; class Magnoliopsida; order Poales; family Poaceae; genus Triticum; species Triticum urartu. The sequence goes on from NC_053025.1 coordinate 250,864,043, forward strand.
AACAACATAGCATGCACGGATCAACAACAACATCCTCGGCAAAATCGCTAACAAGTAGACAATCTGCCCAGATTCACGAAATAGCAAAAGTAGAGCTCGATTGACTCAAGCTAGGTTTCTCCATAATTACAAACAAAGGAATGGATGGATAGAGCACTACAATATTAACAAATCATCCTTACTGATCATCCTTAAAAGAGGCACGGTTCACTAGGAAACAACATGAACATATGGCATATTGATAAAAACAGATTAAGGACTTAGTGGAATTGCTAAGTCCCTGAAATCAGCATTAACGAATGCACCACTTTGCAAGCTTGTGCTAGTCACCACACACATCACAAATATACATGGATAGCACCTCTGTAACTATGGCAAAGCATATAACAAAACACATGTAGAGCTCAGGAGCATATCATGCACACATTAATCATGGCAAAAATGACAAATAGTTATTTGGTGCAGCAGATCTGACAATTAACTCAAATAGCACTATTCCAACAGCATTTCGGGCATCAATATGAACTCAAATGAAAATGATGCAATTAGATGAAATGATGTACTCTCTGAGGCGAACATTTTGATATGCTATACGCCCAAAACGGATCTACGGATGCAAAGTTACGGCATGATGAACATTGCAAAATAAACTGGGACTTAGGGAAAAAAAGAAGTCAACCCTAGGGTTTCAGATCTGGATCTGGATCGCACGCAATCCGAGGATGGCCGGGGCTTCGCCGGAGACGGGGCGACGTCAGCCGGAGTAGTTGACCACGGTGGCCGGACTTGGGGATGGCCGGATCTGGTCGGGAGGTGGAGGACGGAGACGCCGGCGAGGTCGGGTGGCGGCGAGGCGATGTGGCGGTGGGCGGCGAGGTGCGTGCGGCAGCCGTCGGCAACGAGGAGGAGCGGGGCGGCGGTCGTCGATGCCGGCAAGGAGGAGGCGGGCGGCGTGGCGAGGGAGGAAGGCGCGGGCGGCGCGCGGGCTTGGAGGGCCGGACGCGGGCTCTCCGGGCCGCGGCGGGTGGCGGCGGCGCTTCACACGTGGCGCTCCCGGAGTGGCCGGCGGGGGAGCGGACAATGTCCGGCCTACGGGATTTCGTCTGGCAGCGGCGGGGAAGATGGATCTAGGGTTTAGGGGGAAGAAGAACCGTGAATTTCGGAGGAGGACCTATATATAGGCATAGGAGGAGCTAGGAGAGTCCAAATGAGGTGCGGTTTTTGGCCACGCGATCGTGATCGAACGCTCTAGATGATGGAGAGGGTTTTGGTGGGTTTTGCACCAAATTGGAAGGGTGTTGGGCTGCAACACACATGAGGCCTTCTCGGTCCCTCGGTTAACCGTTGGAGCATCAAACGAAGTCCAAATGGTACGAAACTTGACAGGCGGTCTACTGGTAGTAAACCAAGGCCGCTTGGCAAGTATCGGTCCAATCCGGAAATGTTTAACCGCCACACATTAAAAGAAGGTAGAAATGACCACCGGAGGAGAACGAAGCGCCGGAATGCAAAACGGACAACGGGGACAACGCACATGATGACATGATATGAGATGCATGACAACGACAACAACACACGGAGACAAAAACTCGAACCCGAGAAAATAAAATAACTTAATGCAGGAAACGACAAGAGTTGGAGTACATATTAGGTAAATTACATCCGGGGTGTTACAATAATCCACCACTACGAAAGGATCTCGTCCCGAGATCTAGGACTGGAAGAACGCCGGGTACTCAGAACGGAGGTGATCCTCGCGTTCCCAGGTGGCTTCACGGTCGGAATGGTGTGACCACTTGACTTTGAGGAATTTGATTGACTTATTGCGAGTCTTGCGTTCAATCTCTTCAAGAATATCAATGGGGTGCTCACGACAAGAGAGATCTTCTTGGAGATCAATGTCTTCGAAGTTGACGGTGCGGTCAGGAGTCTTGAAGCACTTGCGGAGCTGAGAGACATGGTTCTCGTCATGCACATTTGCAAAGTTTGTAGGAAGCTCGAGTTGATAGGCGAGATTGCCTCTCTTGCTAACAATCTTGAAAGGACCCACGTATCTAGGGGCAAGCTTCCCTTTGATACCGAAGCAACGAGTACCTTTCATTGGAGAGACGCGGAGGTAAACATGATGTCCGATCTCGAAAGCCAAATCACGGTGCTTACTATCATAGTAGCTCTTCTGGCGCGATTGCTCTCCTTTGAGGTTATCACGAATGACTTTACACATCTCTTCTGCCTCTATGATTAAGTCATTTCCCAGAAGTTGACGCTCACCGGTTTCAGACCAGTTGAGAGGAGTACGGCACTTCCTGCCATATAGAATTTCGAATGGGGCCTTGCCCGAACTTGCTTGAAAACTGTTGTTGTAGGAGAATTCGGCGTATGGAAGACAATCTTCCCACTTCATGCCGAAGGAGATCACACAAGCCCTGAGCATATCTTCAAGAATCTGATTGACACGCTCGACTTGACCGCTTGTTTGAGGATGGAAAGCTCTGCTGAAACGGATGTTGGTGCCCATGGCCTTCTGAAAAGAATCCCAAAACTTGGAGGTAAAGATGCTGCCACGGTCTGAAGAGATCACCTGTGGAACATCGTGCAGAGAGACAATCCGAGTGGTATACAGCTCCGCCAATTGAGCTACAATGATAGACTCTTTGATAGGCAGAAAGTGAGCCACTTTAGTGAGTTTGTCGATGACAACGAATATTGCGTCATTGCCATGCTTGGACTTTGGAAACCCAGTCATGAAGTCCATCTCAATGTGGTCAAACTTCCATTCTGGAATGGCAAGAGGTTGGAGGAGACCAGCTGGCCTTTGGTGTTCTCCCTTCACTCTTCTGCAGACATCACACTCATTCACGAACTGAGCAATCTCGCGCTTCATTCAAGTCCACCAATAAGCCTGCTTGAGGTCCTGATACATCTTCATACTCCCACTCCCAGGGTGGATGGAGAGGAGTGAATTGTGAGCCTCGTTCATGATAACTTTACGAAGATCACCTTTGGGCACAACAATACGATCCTCGAAGAAGAGAGTATCCTTGTCATCAAGGCGGTAGCACTTGTACTTGGGTTGGCTCTTGGCAATCCCAATCATCACCTTCTTCACCATAGCATCAAGAAGTTGAGCCTGATGAATCTGATCTTCCAAGGTAGGAGAGACTTGAAGGTTGGCGAGGAAACCTTGAGGAACAACTTGCAGATTAAGTTTGCGGAAAGCTTCACAAAGCTTGGGTTGATTAGGCTTGATAATCAGACTGTTGTAGTAAGCCTTCCTGCTCAATGCGTCAGCAATCACATTGGCCTTTCCTGGAGTATACTCCATACTCGGATTATACTCTTGAATCATTTTGACCCAACCAGTCTGCCTAAGGTTGAGATTAGGCTGAGTGAAGATGTACTTTAGACTCTTGTGGTCAGTGAAAATGTCCACTTTTCTTCCCATAAGAGATGTCTCCAAGTCAAAAGAGCATGCACAACTGCCACCAACTCGGCGTCATGAGTGGGGTAGTTCTTCTCGTTGGGCTTCAACTGGCGAGAGGTATAAGCCACAAGTTTCTTCTCTTTCATCAACACTGCAACAAGACCTTGAAGAGAGGCATCGCAGAAGACCTCGAACGGTTTGGATTCATCTGGAGGAGTCAGAACTGGAGAAGTGACCAATTTCTCTTTCAAAGTATTGAAAGCGATGTCACATTCCGGAGACCAAACGTACTTGACGTGCTTCTGGAGAAGGTTTGAAAGAGGCTTCGCGATCTTAGAAAAGTTCTCAACGAACCTTCGACAATAGCTTGCGAGACCGAGGAAGCTACGGGGTTGCTTCATGTTCTGAGGTGGTTCCCAATTCACAATTGCAGACACCTTCTTAGGATTCACCGCAATGCCCTTGGCAGAGATGATATGCCCAAGATATAGAACCTCATCGATCCAAAACTCGCACTTTGATAACTTGGCGTAGAATTGATGTTCCCTGAGCTTATCGAGCACCAAACGCAAGTGCTTGGAATGATCTTCCTTGTTCTTCGAAAAGACCAGAATGTCATCGAGATAGACCAAAACAAAGTCATTTGTGTAGGCGTTGAAGATGAAGTTCATCATGCAAGAGAAAGTCGGAGGAGCGTTGACGAGGCCAAAAGACATGACAGTGTATTCATATGAACCATAGCTTGTTCTGAAAGCCGTCTTGGGAATATCTTGCTCGCGGATTCGAATCTCGTGATAACCCATACGGAGATCAAGCTTGGAGAATACTTGGGCACCTTTGGGTTGTTCGAACAGCTCGTTGATGTTGGGAAGTGGGTACTTGTTCTTGATAGTCTTCTTGTTCAATGGACGGTAGTCAAGACAGAGTCGGTCCATTCCATCCTTCTTCTTCACAAAAAGTACTCCACAACCCCATGGAGAAGAACTAGGTCGGATAAGACCCATTCGCTCTTGAATATTGAGTTGCTTCTTCAGCTCCTTCAACTCTTCAGGTCCGAGCTTGTAAGGACGCTTGCAAACCGGTTCCGTGCCACGCTCAAGATCGATGACGAATTCAACTGGCTGGTACGGAGGCATTCCCGGAAGCTCTTCTGGAAAGACGTCTTGATATTCGCAAACGACTAGAATTTGAGAGATGGCATCCAGTTCACCCTTCTCATTGAGAGAAAATAGACGGATTGTATCATCACAAGCGGCAAAGACAATTATATCCTCAGACGAATGAGTCAATTGAATCTGCCTGGCGGCACAATCAAGCTTAGCCTTGTGCTTAGATAGCCAATCCATTCCGAGAATAAGATCAATATCCGAGTCACCAAGAACATTTCGAGAGGACAAGAACTTATAGTCACCCAAAGTGATTGTAACATCCGGAACGCATACTCGAGATGTCATTTAACGGGCCGGAGAGACAATGGCCAACGGTTTCTATCGGGGATATACCCCGCAGCGTAAATCGGCCGGAAGTTAACTCGGCCAGGACTTGGCGGTTTATCTGAAGACCCCGCTGACACTTGGCGAGTTACTAGCGACCCGCCCTGACCTGGCGGTTTACAAGCAACCACCTGGCCTTATGACTCACTGGTGATCCGGCGTGCGGGACAGACGGATGACAAGGCCCAAGGCCCAGAAGGCCGGTTCATGTTTAATTGTGGGTCGGTTCAAGAGGAAAGGCATGAGGAACGTTTATCTTACAAGGAGTTAAGACCTGGACTTGTATCTGGTTTGTATTAGAGATAGACTAGTCCTAATCCTAATAGGACTCTACATGTAACCCGCCCCTCCAACATATATAAGGAGGGGCAAGGCTCCCCAAAAGGGACATGATTCACAAGTTCCACAAGTTGGACAAGTTAGGCTTAGACAATAGCTCTCGAGATAGAGCACTCTTGTAACCGTGATCATCATCATCAATATCAATGAAGCAGGATGTAGGCTTTTACCTCCATCGTGAGGGGCCAAACCTGGGTAAAACATCGCGTCTCTCATCCCGCTCAAACCCTCTCAAGCTACCACATAGATGCGTTGGCCTCGCGACTAAGTCCTGACACTAAGGACATCTGCCGTGACAATTCCACGACAGTTGGCGCCCACCGTGGGGCCTGCGCACGGTGGTGTTGAGTTCTTGAAGGGATTTCTTCAGGGATCGAGGAGTTCATAATTTTTATTGCATGCTCGCCCTCGCGATTATCACGGAGCCTCCGCGCCTCCCGACGAGCCGTCTCCATTGTTGCTGTGAGCCGCCTCTTCCATAACCCGTATCGCATCTTCGAGTCATCGGAACCCTGTGACCTGTATCGCTCGGGAGCTGAAGACGTTTTCGTGAGCCGTCGACGATGCGACCTGTCGAAATCCGTCGAGACCGAAAGGAGATCAATATCCAAGTTCACGCATTATGTTGAAGGAGATGCGTCAAGTCAATCCGTATCTGAATCAATCCAAGTCCGTGCAATCTGTGAGTCATCATCGATGGTTATGCAAAACCGTTCAAAGCCTGGAAGTCAACGATCACAACCCGGATCGAGATTTATCTTCGACTCTGCTTTATGCCACCGCCGGCCACGCCCAGAACCGCCGTCGCGGACACATGCCGAGTCGCCGCTGCCATAACTCGCCTCTGACATGCGTGGCTGCAGCCTTGAGCTGCCAGGCCCCCGTCCCCCGTGGTGCTCTGTCATTGAGCCGCCTCCCGCAGCCTTGACTCGTCGAGAACCACCGGGATCGAGCCGCTGTTGCTCCTGGTTGGTTCCGCGTCGCCGTGCCCCGAGCGGCTACCTTCGCTTCTCTGCCTACCGTCGCCGGTGTGGCTCTTCGAGCCGGCGCTTCGCCTGGCCGGTGCCCCCTCGTACTAAACCGCCTGTTCCTGAGTTACCGTCGACCTCGCCTCTTCTTTACTGCTGCGATCCGCCCCGGCCGAGGGCGGCCTATGGACCGCCGCTCGGGCCCCGCTTCGTCACCATCTTCACCTCCACAGCCGCGGCCTTGCACCATTTCAGCCATGGCCGAGCCGCTGCTGCGGCCTCCGCTTTTGCCGCGGCCCTGCCCTGCCCCTCCAAACCGCCCCTGCATCGCTAAGTTGCTAAAGTCGTCACCACCGATCCGGCCGGCTCTGCCATCACGGTCGTCGCGCTTCAGCTCGCCACTGGCTTCCCTTGTCGCATGCTTGAGCCGCCACTACTGCTCCCCGCGCGCCGGCTCACCACAGCTGCGAGCTGCTGTCGTCCCCGTGCGTCTTCACCGGTTTGAGAGTCATCGGTAGCAGCCCCGGCCTAAAGTTGCCTCTACTGTCGGGTTTCAGTGTACTTAGAGCAGAGATAAGAAAAAACTCTGTGGGCTTGCCGAACCAAACAATCAGGTCAACTGACTCATGGCCAAGGTATGATCCGGTCTTCGTGCGCCGGTGTCGGAGGCGGCTACATCCGCACAGCCCGTGCCGGGTGTTTAAAGACCCAGAGAATGACCCGGAGGGGTTCCGCTTGAACCGCCGGGACCATATTGAGTCGCCGACCAGCCTAAACCGCCTCTGTCGCGACGAACAGATCATCCGTTGTCCGAACAAAAAACATCAGGTGATATCCATCTAAATCTAGTTTCTTGGTATATATTGTTTTTATCAAGGGAACAATTACTTTGGACCGGATATTATGATATGCAGTACAATTGTTCATTATAAAACATGGTTTATACCATGGGTACGGAGTACGCGCTGGCAACGTCCTGCCCGGTGGTCGTCCGTGCCACATTACACGGTGAATGGACGCGTACAAGCTGCCGCCCGTATAGCCCGGTCTACGCGTGCGCGCCAGTTTACAACGCTGCGGCCGATTCTCCCATTCGCACCGGCGTACAATGCCGCGGCCGACTTATCTGTCTGAGCCGCCTCTGATGCTGCGGTCGTCTTTGTCGTCCGTCTCTCGCGGCCTGGTCTACATCAACATACCAGGCCACAGTTGTCTGGATTAACTGTTTATGACTATGAGCAAGTCACTACTTGGGAAGCCCGGTTTTCTTTCAAATTGGAGACAAATTATCATCAAACCGCCGTTCGCACTGGATGGTTCAATGGGCAGGCGCACAAGTCGCCGCTACTACAGTTTTGATTAACTTCAAATCGCCGGTTGGAAGGAACCATTGGCTGAATTGCTGACACGGCTCATATGGGATCATTTACAACCCGTCGCAGTCACCTCAACCTTCTATGGATTCACATCGTGCTATCAACGCCAATGATATACAAGTTATGCCGGTTTATATCACGGTCAAATATGGGGAGTCTCAATCCAACTCCTCGAGTCACCTTTGAGACATGGGGGCTACGATGACATAACTTAGCTAATCTTGCCAGTTTCAGCAAATTTAAGAACCCCAGGACGATGGAGGGAAGGATAACCCGGTCCCGGAGGCTACTGTTATATTGATGAAAGTTTAAAGGTCGTCAGAAAATTTCCGGCTTAGAAAGTATATGACAGTTATAAAATCCCGGCTCGATGAAGACGTTCCAGGTCATCAGAAATGACTCCGGTTTACAATCCGGTTCAAGAAAAATATATTCTCCTACAAAGCTCTGAAGCGCTCGAATTCGGTTTAATAATGTCCGGTTCAAAAGGGAATTAACTTCTCGCAAGTTCGAGTTTGAAGGCCGTCAGAAAATTTCCGGCTAAAAATGAAGATTCCGGTTTAAAATCCGGTTCAAGGGAAAGATGTCTCCCATAAAGCTTTGAAGCTCTCAATATCCAGTTCAAGATCCCAGTTCAAGAAGAATTTATCTCTTGCAAAAAGTTAAAAATTGCCAAAGAGAACCTGCTGCCACGATGTGCGGTTCAAACATGGGTATTCTGCCTTACCGGCCATGACATATTATTGATCACATGGGAACCTCAGCTAAAGCGGGGTCTCTGTTCTTTTACATCATGTGTGGTTACACGGAGTTGTTCTAAAGCGGCCCCCGATTTACCCCTTGAGTTAGCTTTTTAAAAGCATCGTGTTATATCACTTGGAGGATTGGTCGTGTCCGAACCAATACCACACCTCTTGATAGGCGAGCGCCACCAGATCACTTGGGGACTTGGTCACATCTGAACCACTCATGCCTCTTGATCGGCCTAAGGCTACAGAATCACTTGGGGGCTTGGTCGAACCCGAACCATCGCCATGCCACTTGATCGGCATAACTGCCACGGTTTCATTTGGGGACCTGGCTGACTAGAACCATAGTTACACCTAACGGGAGCTTGGTCGCGTTCGGCCATGGTAACGCCATTTGATCAGCTCAAATAAATCTTTTTTGCAAATGGTTTTGTCATTGCTTTTGCTTCGCACTTTCCTTTGAAAGATATTTCTTTCTTTTTATTGTGTTTTTTAATCCGACAAAGTTTTCAACCAATCTATTGAAGGAACACAGTTCACGTCAATCCAGAGACTATTTGCCCGGTTTGATCCTTGTTGTTAACATCCTCTTATGGAGTAACACGGTGTTTATCACAACCCGGCACGGTTTTATCATAAATCGGCACAATAAGGAAGGAGTTATCAGTACTCAAGATTTGGGTTATCACCCTTACTACAAAAAGTTGGTAAAACCAACGATGTGATTCAATGTCACAAGTATGATATATTTCATATTTGATTATTCTAAATGCAGCCTTGGTTATAAACCCAGGTTATATGTTGGGCATTATGACCCATCGAGCGGTAAACCGCCAGGACACTTTAAACTTGTTGTATGCAGAAACAGGTTGAATAAAGCATGATCACCGGTGTTTTTATTAAACCAGTAGTATGATCCGGTGTTTATTAAACCGGCCTGGCTTTGGACTATAAGTCGCCAGTATATATATATTTGGATAGCGCCATTGGAATCATGCGCTTATAAATCATTGGTTCATATTATTCAAATAGCCAAACTTGGCTGAATTTTCATTATGATATTGAATGAATAAGGTTTTCACCGGATTATATTATCTTGAATAGCCAACATGGCTGGATTTTTATGGTTATTAATAACCGGTATTATTAAGTTTTCAAAGTCGCTTTAGCGCAATGGCTATTATGTTATCAAAGGATATGATTTATTCTACATTGGAAGGAATAGTCCCGAGTCGCTGCAGGCTTACGACCCGGCACTCGGGGGCTACATTATTCAAATTGAGATTACATGCAAGTCTCATGTCGCTGCAAGCATGCATCATGACACTTGGGGGCTAATGCAAATTCATTTTTACTAGTCTTATTGAAGACCCGACTCATCATATTATAATGAGCCGGCCCTTGGCGGCTACCAATTGCTCATGTCAACAATTCAAGGTACACAAATTTTCGTCCATAATATTGAAGGATTCATTGCTCAGTTGGTAAAGCACAAAACTCTTAACCTTGTGGACATGGGTTCAAGCCCTACGATGGAAGTTACATTATAAGATGTTATTTTCATTGAAGTATATATCCAGTCCTGGTTCAGTATTATCTTACTAAGCCGGCCCTTGGGGGCTACACATCACTACTCAAGTCTACATTATTATATTTATAAAGTCCCTGCTAATTATTGCATAATGACCCGGCCCTTGGGGGCTACACTGATTGAAGTTTTTATAAGCAATTACAAGTCCCAGGTTGCTGCAAGCATGACAACCCGGCACTTGAGGGCTACATATATGGAGTATTCAGTTTATATGATTGAGATTAACAAACCGGATTTCTTCAAGGTTGAAACACTTATTGGAGCAAGTCTTAAGTTATCACTATGATCTCCTCTTAAGACTTGGGGGCTACAGGTATTATGCATATAAAGGAGGAACATCTTCATTTTATTAGTTTTGAGCAAATCAGGAAGATCAATTACATGACCCGGTGTTGACAACAATTATGACCCGGCGCCATCAATATTTATAAACCGGATATTTTGGTAATATTAAACCGGCAAGTTTTACATCTTCAAACTGGTTGAATATCAGATAAGTATTTTCAGACCCATGTTTCTTAAACCGGCGCTTTGGGAGCTGAGTCAAAGGAGTTATTCTTCACGATATTTCTTGGTGACAAATCAATGTCGGCAAATTGATTATGAAGCTGGTCTGTTGACCCAGATTTCTCAGAAGGAGGAAATAATAAGGACTTAAGGATGATCAGGTACCGGTTTATAAAAATTCTTAACCCAGAGCATAACCTGTCAAATTTGTTCTTGTGTTTATTTTGCAGCATAAGTTTACCATGAATAAATCCAAGCTAAACTTGGGGGCTAATGTCGGGGATATACCCCGCGGCGTAAACCGGCCAGAAGTTAACCCAGCCAGGACTTGGCGGTTTATCTGAAGACCCCGCTAACACTTGGCGAGTTATTAGCGACCCGCCCTGACCTGGCGGTTTACAAGCAACCCACCTAGCCTTATGACTCACTGGTGATCCGGCGTACGGGACAGACGGATGACAAGGCCCAAGGCCCAGAAGGCCGGTTCACGTTTAATGGTGGGCCGGTTTAAGAGGAAAGGCATGAGGAACGTTTATCTTACAAGGAGTTAAGACCTGGACTTGTATCCGGTTTGTATTAGAGATAGACTAGTCCTAATCCTAATAGGACTCTACATGTAACCCGCCCCTCCAACATATATAAGGAGGGGCAAGGCTCCCCAAAAGGGACAAGATTCACAAGTTCCACAAGTTGGACAAGTTAGGTTTAGACAATAGCTCTCGAGATAGAGCACTCTTGTAACCGTGATCATCATCATCAATATCAATGAAACAGGATGTAGGCTTTTACCTCCATCGTGAGGGGCCGAACCTGGGTAAAACATCGCGTCTCTCGTCCCGCTCAACCCCTCTCAAGCTACCACATAGATGCGTTGGCCTCACGACTAAGTCCTGACACTAAGGACATCTGCCGTGACAATTCCACGATAGTTTCGGCAACACTTGAGTAACAAAATCATGCTTAGATGCAAAATTTCTTGAGAAGAAACAATGCGATGCACCAGTGTCAAAAAGTACTTTTGCAGGAACATCATTAACAGGAAGGTTGCCCATGATGACATCTGACGAGTCCTCTGCCTGAGCTGCATTCACCATGTTGACCTTCGCGTACTTGGGGTTATGCTTGACCACAGCTGTACTTGTCGATCTCACAGGAGGAGGAGGAGGGAGACGCCTCTGATTGAAGCATTTGTTGGCATAGTGACCCTTCTGTTGGCACTTGTTGCACGTGACCTCTGAAAGAGGACAGTGATACAGAGCACTCGATCTTGAAGCTTGAGACGAAGTCTTGTTCTGAAAGCCAGGGTTGGGTGGGTGGGAAGATCCACTGCCACCTTTGCTCTTCTGTTGATACGGCTGACGGAACGGAGGAGGAGGAAGCCAATACTTTTGCTGCTTAGCCACTTGAGTAGAGGCAGAAGGAGTAGCATCTCTGACTCGCTTCTTGGAAGCGTCACACTTTAGTTGAGCAGCTTCTTGCTTCAATGCCATGTTGTGAAACTCATCGTACCTCAAGGGCTCAAAGAGAACAAGAGCTTGCTGGATTTCTTCTCTGAGACCACCCCTGAACTGGTATATCATGCTCTTCTTGTCAGGGACGTCCTGCTTAGCAAAGCGGGCGAGCTTCTAAAACAACTTGTTGTAGTCATAGACAGACAAAGAGCCTTGCTTCAGGTTGCGGAATTCCTCATGCTTGCTTTAAACCACGCTCTGAGGAATATGATGAGATTTGAAGTCTTGACGGAATTCATCCCAGGTAATCACATGGCCTCCTCTGGAATCTTTGTACTGCTAGAACCATTCTGCAGCTTGGTGTTTGAGTTGGAAGGAAGCGAACTTGACAAAGTCCTAAGGCTAGACGTTACTGCACTCGAAATGCTTGCATAAGTCCACGAGCCAATCGTCAGTATTAGTTGCCTCAACACAATTTCTGAAGGTCTTTGGCTAGTTAGCAAGGAACTGGTTGAGTGTAGCAAAGTGATTCTGATTGTTGCCCTGGTTGCCTTGGTTCTCTTGGTTGCGCTCTTGAAGAATTTGCATGATCAACTGCGTGTTTGCATTGGTAGCAGTCATCACAGCTTGCCATGCCTCCGGAGGAGGAGGAGGTGGTTGCGGATCAGGATTCGGAGTCATGCGCGTTGGAGGAGCCATCCTGAAGAGGTTGACATCCATTAGCACATTGATAGACAAAAATTGAAGCTGAATCCAATGGGTAGAAATTGCAACATATAGTCTTCACATCCGAACAAAATGAATGAATGCATTCCAATTGAAATGGTCACATATCCATAAATTGAGAAGCCACTTAGAATTTAGGTAGAGCAATAAAATCAACAAGGTACGGAGCAAGAACGAATACTCGGTAAAGATCACCCAATCTCAAACCAAATATCCGTGGAAGAAGAACTAGAGCTACAAGAATTCCCACCTATGAAACTCCCGAACCTTTCCGGTTATGCAATCAGGTGTTGGGGATACAGGGGAAGCATAATATCTCACCCAAATCTAGCAAATCCTACATCCAGTTGTATCCATCCTTCAACACATAACCGAGAAAAACTTTGGAAATCGTCTACCTCAACCTTCGAAAAGCATCCGTTATACAAGTTATGGCAATACTCCCGAACTCCCGCCCCAGTACTGGGTGGCGTCGAGGTTATCTCACCAACAACTGCATAAAAGAGATTTTCGATGTCGGCGAACTAAACTCAGGTATTCCAGAACTGCAATGATAAAATTGTGTCGACAACACCTTGGAGCTCAACTCCCCGGGACACTGCCACAACCCCTAAATGACAGGAGGCACCAAGAACAATGTTCTCGTCACAAATCGATCGGAACTATTCCAAGATACCCGCGTGATCCTAAAAAAATTAAGTGAAATTTGAGAAGAGAAGAGTCAAAACTCTACGTTAGGATGCCTTACCAGAGCGATGAAGAGACTGAGGAGTAAAAAGAATTCCTAAACTCTCCGATATATAATTCCTAAATGACTCAAAACATTTTTCTAGACTCAACTCGACCGCTAATTCAATCAAGCAATGGGGCTCCTAAGGTCGGGGAAGGCTCTGATTACCAACTTGTAACGCTCTCGATGCGGCTATATCTCCTACGTGTCAGAGCACGACGTAGAGGCATAACCGCATTGAAAGCAATGTCGCAAGTAAGGTAATCTTCACAACAACCCATGTAATAGGTAATAAAGGGAAAGGTACACAGTTGGCTTACACTCGCCACGTCACACAAAGTACATAAATAGCATTACATCATCCAATCACTCATGGTCCGACTACGGTACCAAAACAAAAGATCAACCCAACATGCGACACGGTCCCGATCGCCCCAACTGGGCACCACTAATGATCATCAGGGAAAGACACATAGTAACGGCGTGAGCCTTCGTCGAACTCCCACTTGAGCTCAAGCGCATCATCTAGAACGGAGTCATCAAGCCCTGCATCTAGTTTGGAAGTAATCTGTGAGCCACGGGGACTCAGCAATCTCGCACCATCGCGATCAAGACTATTTAATCTTATAGGAAAGGCAAGGTAATATGTGGAGCTGCAGCAAGCGACTAGCATATATGGTGGCTAACCTGTTCGCAAAAGAGAGCGAGAAGAGAAGGCAAAGCATGAGCGAAGAACTAGAGAACAACCTACGGTAAACATTACTCCAACACCGTGTTCAATTCCCGGACTCCGCCGAGAAGAGACCATCATGGTAACACACAGTTGATTCATTTTAATTAAGTTAAGGTTTAAGTTATCTACAACCGGACATTAACAAATTCCCATCTGCCCAAAACCGCGGGCACGGCTTTCGGAAGTTCAAATCCCTGCATGGGAGTCCCAACTTAGCCCATCACAAGCTCTGACGGTCAACGAAGGATAAACCTTCTCCCGAGACATTTCGATCAGACTCGGCATCCCGGTTCTACAAGACATCCTCGGCAAAGACAAAACAAGTCCAGCAACACCGCCCGAATGTGCCGACAAATCCCTATAGGAGCTGCACATATCTCGTTCTCAGGGCACACTCGGATAAGCAATCCATACAACTAATACCAGCCCTCGAGTTTCCCCGAGGTGGCGCTGCAAGGGGCTCTAGTTTGGACCAACACTCAGAGGAGCACTGGCCCGGGGGGGTTTAAAATAAGATGACCCTTGGGCTCCGGAAACCCAAGGGAAAAAGAGGCTAAGTGGCAAAAGGTAAAACCAAGGTTGGGCATTGCTGGAGGAGTTTTATTCAGGGCGAACTGTCAAGGGGTTCCCATTATCACCCAACCGCGTAAGGAACACAAAATCCGGGAACATAACACCTATATAACGGAAACTAGGGCAGCAAGAGTGGAACAAAACACTAGGCGAAAGGCTGAGCCTTCCACCCTTTACCAAGTATATAGATGCATTAAGATAACAAGATAATATAGTTATATCCGAACAAGAAAATAATGTTCCAACAAGGAACGATCTCCAATCTTCACCTGCAACTAGCAACGCTATAAGAGGGGCTGAGCAAAGCGGTAACATAGCCAATCAACGGTTTGCTAGGACATGGTGGGTTAGAGGTTTGACATGGCAACTTGGGAGGCATGATAAGCAAGTGGTAGGCATTGTAGCATAGGCATAGCAAAAGAGCGAGCATCTAGCAAAGCAAAGATAGAAGTGATTTCAAGGGTATGATCATCTTTCCTGCAAAGTTGTCAGAGTTGACAGGATCCTCGAAAGCAAACTCAACGGGCTCCTAGTTAGTGAACTTGTCTCTCGGCTCTACCCAAACAAGACAAACAAGTAAAAGGAACACAATCAACCACGTGCAAAGCTCAATCAACATGATGCAAACATGGTATGCTATGCGGGATGCGATATGTGATGCATATGCAAGATTTGGCTAGGAATGATTGAACCTGGTCTCAATTTGGAAAACCAAGTGTGCCACTGGAAAGGTGAGGTGATTTTGGTTGAAATCGATATAAAGAACACCGGAATCGGACGCACGGTTTGGAAATGACAAGCGATTCAAATATGGCACCGGTCTGCGATAAACAGCAAGTGGCCATCTAAATGCAACAAGATAAACATGCTACAGCACCCAAACATGGCAGAAAAATACATGGCAGGGATCCACTCATAAAGCTTAACAAAACATGAACACTGAGCTACGGCCAATTTATCCATTAACAGGTTCAAACAAGCATGGAAAAAGTGCAATTGATACACAGGTTTCACACTTAGTGAAATTAGCACAAGCCTAGAATTTCAGATCAGGTAGCACACTTTGGAGCAAGAAAACTATATGCTACAGGAACTTAACGTGGCAAATCAAGGCATGACATGTAGCTACTCAAAGAGCTTAACAAAAGTCCCTTAGTGACCTTGAGCCAAAAGGGATCAGAAAATACAATTGCAAGCATGTGAACATGGCAAAAACATAATCAGGTTACAAACTTTGAGAAAAACTGGAGCATGCAAATCTGTTAACGAGTAGGCATGTTTGCGAGCTCGATGCACTCACTACATAGTAAGGCATGACAAACTAATCATACACCCATCAACAATACACATTATATAAGCTAGACATGGAAATAACAACAACATAGCATGCACGGATCAATAACAACATCCTCGGCAAAATCGCTAACAAGTAGACAATCTTCCCAGATTCACGAAATAGCAAAAGTAGAGCTCGATTGACTCAAGCTAAGTTGCTCCATAATTGCACAAAAAGACATGGATGGATAGAGAACTACAATATTAACAAATCATCCTTACTGATCATCCTCAAAAGAGGCACGGTTCACTAGCAAACAACATGAACATATGGCATATTGATAAAAACAGATTAAGGACTTAGTGGAATTGCTAAGTCCCTGAAATCAGCATTAACGAATGCACCACTTTGCAAGCTTGTGCTAGTCATCACACACATCACAAAAATACATGGATAGCACCCCTGTAAAGATGGCAAAGCATATAACAAAACACATGTAGAGCTCAGGAGCATATCATGCACACATTAATCATGGCAAAAATGATAAATAGCTATTTGGTGCAGCAGATCTGACAATTAACTCAAATAGCACTTTTCCAACAACATTTCGGGCATCAAGGTGAACTCAAATGAAAATGATGTAATGATATGAAATGATGTACTCTCTGAGACGAACATTTTGATATGCTATACGCCCAAAACGGATCTACAGATGCAAAGTTACGGCACGATGAACATTGCAAAATAAACTGGGACTTAGGGAAAAAAAAGAAGTCAGCCCTAGGGTTTCAGATCTGGATCTGGATCGCACGCAATCCGAGGATGGCCGGGGCTTCGCCGGAGACGGGGCGACGTCGGCCGGAGTAGTTGACGCGGTGGCGGGACTTGCGGATGGCCGGATCTGGCCGGGAGGTGGAGGACGGAGAGGCCGGCGAGGTCGGGCGGCGGCGAGGCGATGTGGCGGCGGGCGGCGAGGTGCGTGCGGCGGCCGCCGGCGACGAGGAGGAGCAGGGCGGAGCGGGGCGGCGGTCGTCGACACCGGCGAGGAGGAGGCGGGCGACGCGGCGATGGAGGAATGCGCGTGCGGCGCGCGGGCTCTCCAGGCCGGACGCGGGCTCTCCGGGCGGCGGCGGGTGGCAGCGGCGCTTGACACGTGGCGCTCCCGGAGTGGCTGGCGGGGGAGAGGACAATGTCCGGCCTGCGGGATTTAGTCCGGCGGCGGCAGGTAAGATGGATCTAGGGTTTAGGGGGGAGAAGAACCGTGAATTTCGGAGGAGGACCTATATATAGGCATAGGAGGAGCTAGGAGAGTCCAAATGAGGTGCGGTTTTCGGCCACGCGATCGTGATCGAACGCTCTAGATGATGGAGGGGGTTTTGGTGGGTTTTGGGCCAAATTGGAAGGGTGTTGGACTGCAACACACACGAGGCCTTCTCGATCCCTCGGTTAACCGTTGGAGCATCAAACGAAGTCCAAATGGTACGAAACTTGGCAGGCGGTCTACCGGTAGTAAACCAAGGCCGCTTGGCAAGTCTCGGTCCAATCCGGAAATGTTTAACACCCACACACGAAAAGAAGGTAGAAATGACCACCAGAGGAGAACGGAGCGCCGGAATGAAAAACGGACAACGGGGAAAATGCTCGGATGCATGAGAAGAACACGTATGCAAATGCAATGCACATGATGACATGATATGAGATGCATGACAACGACGACAACACACGGAGACAAAAACCCGAACCTGAGAAAATAAAATAACTTGACGCCGGAAACGACAAGAGTTGGAGTACATATTAGGTAAATTACATCCGGGGTGTTACATCTCTCCCCCTCAAGCACTCTCCCCTCCTCTGCCTCTCTCCCACGCGACCACCGAGCGTGCACGTCGCAGCCGCTCGTCGTTGCCGTAGCAACAGCCACCCCCGCGCCCCTCCGTCATCTATGCCTCCTCGATGACTCACGCGAAATCGGACGTGCTGCAACGACGCCCCGCCGCCAATTTCCTCGTTCGGCCGCCGGAGATCCCCTCGCCGCCCTGCTTCGCTCCGGTCCCTCCTCGAGCCCTCCGTCTACATTGCCGCGACCGTTGTGACCTACTTATCATCCTCCCCATCTCCGTTCTCTCTGCCACTCGTCGTAGTCACCGCACCAAGCACGCCCGCACGCGCCGTCGCCGGAGCTCGCCGCCGACGTGGCTCCGGCCACGCAACGGCCTCACCACCCTGCCCAACGCACTCACCGCACCGCGTGGGCTTCGTAGGAGCTAGCCCCGAGCCTCCACGAGCACCGCACCGGTGAGTTCGAGCTCGCCCAAGCTCCGGCCACCGCGCAAGTCGCCGCCGCCATTGTTTTAGGCCACTAGAGCTACTGTTGTGAGCACCACTGGACGCGGACGAGTCTCCTCGTCATGTAGAGCATCTCCGCCGTGCAAATGGTCGCCTGTGGGCGATTCCCGATGCCCTCTGCCGCGTTCGGCCTCGCCGGCGGCTAAACGCCAGCGGGTTGACCGCTTTGACCGCCGATGGTTTAGCCCCGGTTGACCAGGGGATTTGACCTCCCCTGAGTCTATGACATGCGGGCGCCCTCCCGGCTAATTAATCTAGTCTAGGTTTAAACTTAATTAGTTTAACCTAGGTTAGTTTAGTTAGCCACTGACACGCGGGCCCCATTGGTCAGTTTGACCTGGGCTGCCCCGTTGACTCGCTTATGTCATGCTGACGTAGTGCTGATGCAGTAATGCATTTTCTGGAATTAGTTTATTTCTATAACTAGAAAATCCAGAAAATTGCCTAAACTTCTAAAATTCATAATAATTCAACCGTAACTCCAAACCAAACAAGTTATATATGAAAAATGATCAGAAAAATATGAAGAATCTGTTTATGGTATTATCATGCATGTTTAAACAACTTACAGCCACTGTATATGACAATTTGAATCAATGGTATTTGAAATGCCTCATGTGGAGTTCAAAATTGAATCCAGTGTTCAAACCAACTCCATTTAAATCGTTGCTAGCTGCATTAGCTCAAATCACAGCATATTGCCATGTCACATTCATGCATCATATTGTTGCATTGCATTGATTGTGTTTCCTCTCTGTTGCCGGTATTCGTCCCCTCTCAGTCGACGATGTTTCCGTCGACGTGATCGATGACACCGACGAAGAACTATATTATCTTCAGAAGTGCCAGGAAAGCAAAAACCCCTTGTTCATTCCGATACAATCCCACTCTCTCGCTCCTGCTCTCTTTTACTGCATTAGGACAACAATGATTCATCTGCTACTTGCGGCGGTAGTTGAACCCCTTATCCTCTGCATGACCTGTCATTGCCAAAGTAAATAGATGAAACCCACTTGCATGAGTAGGAGTTGTTTGAGCCCTGATGTGCCTACTCATTCATGCTTGTTTGTCATGCCTGCTACTGCTTGGAGTTGAGTTAGGTCTGATTCATCGGGGATGAATTGGAATAGTGATGAACATGTCCTACTATTTATGAGCTAAGTGTGTGAACACGATTTGGTAAAGGTAGCGGTGAGAGGCCATGTAGGAGTACATGGTGGGTTGTCTCATTGAAACCGTTCTTAGGAACTGAGTTCTGTGTTTGTGATCCATGAACAGCTCCTACCACGCATTGGGCCCGAAACCAATGGACCCTCTCGACTTATTAACTGCCCTTGTCCTCTATCCAGGAGTTGCAACTAGTTGCTGGTGTTTGTAGGATATGTGTTGGCGGCCGTGAGTAGCGCTGACCCTAGGGGTGGGCTATGATGCGGTAGATACACCATGGCACGGTGTACCGGGCGCCCGTTTGGTGTCTCGGGAACCCTGCACACATCGTTTGGGGCTGTGAGCGAAACTCCGGCCGGATCTCCCCGTGGATGGAACCCGAATAGGCAATAAACCTGGATTAGAGACTTGTGTGGTTAGTCAGGTCCTGGCCGACTCCCTCGCCAGGCGTCCGCTCAAAGGTTGTCGAGATACACGACATGTACATGGTGGTAAGTGGCGAGAGCATGTGTGAAGAAGTACACCCATGCAGGGTTAACATCATCTATTCGAATAGCCGTGTCCGCGGTAAAGGACTTCTGGGTTGCCTATAATAGTTCATAGACAAGCGGAGGTGGATACTCTAAAATGCGCAAGATAAGCGTGAGTGCTATGGATGGCGTTCTCGTAGGAAGACGGGAGCGGATCCATAGTGGTGTATTGATTGGTGAATATGTGGACTCGTGTGCGCCACCTCAAAAGAGTTTCTTGCAGTCGTAGTTCAGGTTAGCCACTGAGTCAAAGCTGGCTTGCTGCAGTTAAACTCCACCACCCCCTTTATTGATACCGATGCATATGTAGATAGTTCTGATGTAAGTCTTGCTGGGTACATTTGTACTCACGTTTTCCTATGTTATGTTTTGCAGAGAGACGTTAGTCTCGCTAGTGGTTCCGTGTGGACTTCAACGTTTAGCTTGCTACCTCAGCTACGATCTTGTGCCCTCGGCAGGATCTGGTAGATAGTCAGGCTTCTCAGCCTTTTTCATTTGTAGTTGTCTGTACTCAGACAAGTTAAGCTTCCGCATGTGCCTTGATTTGTATGCTATGATTGTTGGGTCATGCGACCCATGTTTGTAATATCTCGCTCCTCGGAGCCTAATGAATAAATACTTGAGTTGTAGAGTTATGTTGTGATGCCATGTTGTATTTACACATATCGAGCATATTGTGTGTATGATTGAATTGCTTGGTATGTGTGGAATCCGACAATCTAGTTGTTTATCCTTGGCAGCCTCTCTTATGGGGAAATGTAGTCTAGTGCTTCCATGAGCCATAGTATCCCGCTACAGCCCGGTTCACCAGAGTCCTGCTAGCCCAGTACTACTGCTCAGGACACTTGACTGGCCGGCATGTGTTTCACTTCGTTCCTGTCTCTGTCCCTTCGGGGAAATGTCACGCGGTGACATCCGGAGTCCTGCCTAGCCTGCTACAGCCCGAGTTCACCGAAGTCCTGTTAGCCCAGTGCTACGGCCCGGATTCACACGCTACTGACCGACATGCTCAATGTGATTCATGTATGCCTGTCCCCATAGGTTGGTGCCGCTTTGGGTTCACGACTAGCCATGTCGGCCCGGGTTCTCTGTCATATGGATGCTAGTGACACTATCATATATGTGAGCCAAAAGGCACAAATGGTCCCGGGCCATGGTAAGGCGACACCCGTGGGAATACCGTGTGTGAGGCCGCAAAGTGATATGAGGTGTTACTGGCTAGATCGATGAGACTTGGAATCGGGGTCCTGACAGTATGACACACTCAAAGACTTCCTTAAGAGCAAAGGCTTCAAACCTGGATCCCTAGATCCTACACTCTTCACGAAGACATATGATGGTGAACTGTTTGGATGCCAATTCTATGTGGATGACATTATCTTCGACTGCACTAACAAGAGATACAGTGATGAATTTGGGCATATGATGCAAGAGCAATATTAGATGTCAATGATGGGTGAGCTGAAGTTCTTCCTTGGTCTTCAAACCCATCAGCAGAGTAATGGCATCTTCATATCACAAGAAAAATACCTCAAAGATTGCCTGAAGAAGTTTGGAATGCAAGACTGCAAAGGGTACACGATGCCAATGCCAACCAAAAGTCATCTGGGCCCGGACGACAATGGTAAATAGTTCGACCAAAAGGTATACCGCTCCATGATTGGTTCTTTACTCTACTTGTGTGCATCTAGGCCAGATATAATGCTTAGATTTCGCATGTGTGCCCGATTCCAATCAACACCAAAGGAATCGCATCACTTAGCTGTGAAGCGAATTCTTCGATATTTGGCTTACACCCCAACATTAGGATTATGGTATCCAAAGGGCTCAGAGTTTGGTCTAGTTGGATTATCAGATGCTGATTATGATGGTGACAAGGTTGATCGCAAGTCCACATTAGGCACATGTCACTTTCTTGGACAATCTCTTGTCTATTGGTCTTCAAAGAAGCAGAACTGTGTATCTCTCTCCACTTCTGAATCCAAATACATTGCTGCTGGATCTTGCTACGCTCAGCTTCTATGGATGAAAAAAACCCTCAAGGACTATGGAATCCATCTGAAGCATGTGCTACTCTACTACGACAACGAAAGCATCATCAAGATTGCCAAAAACCCAGTTCAGCACTCAAAGACGAAGGACATTCAAATCCGTCATCACTTTCTAAGAGATCACGTCATGAAGGAAGATATTGATATCATTCACATTAACATTGAAGAGCAATTGGTAGATATCTACACAAAGCCCTTGGATGAGAAAAGGTTTTGCAAGTTGCGGTGTGAGCTAAATATCTTAGAATCCTCAAATGTCATGTGATTGGACACGCATCCTAACGCTTATGCATGTTGATGACTTAGATGTGCAACACATGAAGTAACATATATCTTCATTCAATGAAGACATACAATCCAAGTGTGAATACATTAACGCGGAATTTGACTTCAGAGTGCCACGATGATTGTGCGCCGCCATGTCTGGGTCTAATACTTCCTATACGGTGGGTAACACCACCACCAAAACTTTGTCAACGACTTTCTTTTGGCGTCATGATTGCATTATCTTCGCATTTGGTTTGTCTTCTACATTGATTGGTCTTCAAGGTTTATCGTTGCAATGTTGATTTGGTCCCTTTGATATATACATATATATCTATGGTGTTATGTCCTCTACAACATTCAGTTATAGCTATGTCTTCAACCTTGCAATTTTCTAAACTAAGTGAATGTGATCGGACCCTAACCCCTTATGTGCTTCTTCCTCAAACTCTAGCTATCCAGTCATATGCATTCTGTTGAAACATGTCAAATGTCTTCATTGTGTCCTTGTCAGCTGAAGATACAGAGACACACAATTAAACCTGTTTTCAATGCTATATCTCATTTGCCTGAATACCAGAGAAGACGGAATTACCTCTCGACAAACTAGACATGCGTGGGAACATGGAACAACTTAAATGAGTTGCATGCATGCCACGTGTCCATCAGATGTGAACCACCAGGGGCACCTGCGTAATTACGCTGTGCAGCCCTTTACCTTATAAATACATACCCCTAGCTCGCGTCGAGGCCGGAGACGAAGCGCTTAGCTGTCCATCAGATGTGAACCGCCAGGGGCACCTGCGTCATTATCTCCCCTTCCACCTTGCTGAAATGCTAGCGCCACTGCTAGCTCGCATCGAGGCCGGAGACGAAGCGCTTAGCTGTCGCGACTTCTTCGACGCCGTCCTCACGCCGGCTGCGGACCTCGTTCTCTCCATCACCACCATAAGTGTCTTCCGCTGCCAAGTTAGGGCGTGTGAGATTGTACTACTCGACTTCCTTCTCTACCTCGTATAGCAGTTCGTCAGTGGTAATTAAATCTCACTTTTTACTGTCTTCTTGATCCATAAAATCCATCCACTACAACAAAAGTAGTTTCTACACTTCCAACTCTGGATCTGTCCCTTTCTGCATCTCATATCATGCCAAAGGTATTCACTTATGCTTCATAACTAGTTAGATTCCTCACTTGTACCTATTCATGGATTCGTAGAAATCTGGAACAAACTCTCTTCAAATAAGTGAATGTCTTCGCACTATGAGGTCAATCTCTTCAAACTGATTTATCTTCAAAATCTTCTGAGGATTCATATGACCTCTTCCCTTCCCTCGCATCTATAATGCTGTCACAGGTTCATGTCCGTGGGAGAATCCCTAGGTTCTCATAGTCTACATTCATTTGCAGAGTTCTTACAGCATCATATTCACTCTCCTGAAGCCAGTTCTTGTCTAACTAGTAGACACAATCATCATATTCACTCTCCTATCTCCTTGAATATCATGGCCACTGAGAAGTCGGCCAGGAAAGGTAGCAGGCAGCGCCGTGGCAATATAGCTCTAGATCTGCCTCCAGATCTGTATGAACTATACAAGACAGATCCTGAGGAGAACTACAACCAGCGCAAGACCCGGATCCAATGGATCCGAAGATATGGGGCAGAACAGTGGTTCAAATACAACTTTGTCACTATCGAATACGCATCGAAGAATGCCATCAAGCACCTATGCGGCGATATTCTCTACAGGAATCTTCAGCCAAAGTCGAAACCTGAAGCTATTGCTCAAGGTTTCTATCCTTGCATGGTTAAAGACAGCAACCTAAAAATGCTGACCCATCATCTTTGCTATGGTGTCGTAACGACAATCTCTACAAGAGCAACTATCATTTTGCCAAGGAGTTAGCTACGAAGAACAGGAAGGAACTCAGACTTTACTTCAACACTGGCCTGTCTGCTCCAAGGCCGAATGGCACTCGTGACGCAAATCCCAGTGTCATCGGTCCCTTCACAAGATTCGATGGGATCTTCTCCCACATTTCTGCTCAGAGGGCCACTATGGATCAATCTGCTAATGACGCTGACTCTGAAGAAGCGCCAGCACCACCAAAGCAGAAGAAGAAACCGAAGTCTTCGAAGCCCTCTACTACACCAACTGCTTCAATTGTGAAGCCATTGGCCACTACACCTCCTGAACCTAGTGTGCAGTCTGAAGACCTATCTTGCGTGTCCAAGAGGAACAAGAAGACCAAGAAGCCCAAGAAAGTTTCTGGGCATGACTTACTCCTGCTGCCGTTCTGCGCAACGAGGAAGACACCATTGATCTGTCCAGCGATGAAGATCTTGGTGATGAAGCTCTAGAAATGTTGATCAAGAGCAATCAAGAGGCGAAGATCCTCAATGATATGCCCCTCTTTATTGTTGATATATTGAACAACTTCATCGATGAATGGTTTGATGACCAAAGCATCAGTATTGATGACCTTTAGCTGCTCGTGGACATCAGCGTCACATTCCATGGAGCCATTGCCAATGAATTGGCCTTGGCTCAGAAAATCATCGAGCTCAAGAACAAGATTGATCATGAGAAGGCGCATTTCAAGAAGCACATGGCCAAGCTCAGTGTGGCTGATGTGCAAATCTTCAAGAAGATGCTGCATGATCTCAAGGCTGAGTTCCACAAGAAGCGTGAAGAAGACAAAGGCTCTCGAGAGCACATGAAGTATTATGCACAGAAATTTGTCCAAGCACGCAATGAAGATGAAAACATAAAGTCTCTTGGGCATCCTGGCATCGACCCTAGGATTGCTGCTAAGCAAAAGAAGAAGTCTACTGCGGCCAAATCCGAAGATCAATGACAGGAAGAACCTCGCATTTTCTTCCCTGCCAGTATGACTGGGTCGAAGCCAAAGGTCCCCTCAGCAGCTTCAGAAATGAAGAAGACACGGCAGGCTGAAGTCGAAGATAGGAAGAGGAAGCACAAGGATACATCTGATGCTCCCTCCAAGAACAAATTGAAGACAAATACTTCAAGGTCTTCAAACAAAGAGCGTGCTGCTGCCTCAGAGCCCCTCATCGTTGAATCTATCTCCGTCACGCTTCCTGCTTCAAGCAACCAAGAGCGTTGACTTGTGATCCATGAGCCTACTTCACAGAGGCTCATGCAAGTGATGAAGTTCTAGCTGTTGACCCCAACAGAGCTGAAGACATTGGTTATGAAGATAATGTTCATGATGATGTAGTCCTTCCTCAGCTCTAGCCCCAGTCGGTCTCATCGCCTGCTCTCACGAGCAATGAACTCATTAGCTTTGGTCGTACACTGAGGCCAATTGATCAAGATGACTCATGGGCGGAGCGACAACAACAATAAACCCCTCTACAAGATTAGACACCAAGAACACCACCACCTCAAGTGACCACTCCGGTGCTTGATGATGACAATTACATGGAACAGACCACTCCATCTCCAAAGGTGTCGCCAGCGTTTTGTAGGCTTCGCAAGGGCCTCTGGCCACAGGTCTCCATGTACACCGTTCCATAAGGAGAAACGCAACACACTTGCTCAGTAGCACATCAAGTGTTTCCTGAAGCCACTCCTTCTGCGACTGCCTCAGAGTCTGAAGCCAAGACTGCTGAAGACATTCCGGCTGCATCAGCTGAAGAAGAAAGAGAAGCCACACCCCCAGCAAGTGATCAAGTCATTCTCGAGGAGAATGTGATTGTGCCTGATCCTCCATTCATTGAACAGATGGAGGTTGAAAACCCTGAGGCTACCACCAACAGTGCCACTGAAGCCAATGACTCTGTCATGGCAGAAGACAATGTGGAGCCTGGCGCTACTGTGAATGCTGAAGCCACCGTGACGCCAATCAACTCTAATGGCGTCGTTCCTCCAAGGCCCCATACCATGGAACGTGCGTTCAATCATGAAGGTGAGCTCGTCACAGTCAGATGGCCTGTTATGGCTCCACCCACTGCTCGTGGACCACAACACGATTATCAAATGGAGCAAAGGCCTGAAGTTTCGAAGTCAAAACCGCGTCTACCAAGGCTTCCAAGTGCTGTCACAACCCAGGGTTCATTCAGTGTGCTCAGCTTCAGAGAGCACAAGACTTTCTTTAACAGTGCCAAGAATCCACACTTGAAGTCCAAAATCTCCTCTAATAGATTTTGGAGCCACCAGTAGCGAAGCTACTACTGATGCATCATGTACAATCAAGACTGGATCTGTCCACACATGCGTCTGGATTGTGAAGCTATTGTTGGGCTGCCTTGTCTTGAAGAAGCTCTTGACTGCTTTAGGGATATTTGACTTCTTCCCTTCGTAACAGACAAGGAACATTGGAATGAAGAGCTTCTGCTGCAGTTCAATGCCACACTCCATAATCGAGGCTACAACAGTGATCCAAAGACTTGGATCCTTGAGTGGATGACAGGTGATGTACATCACGAAGCCAAAGCTCAAGACATCATCGAGCTTTCTTCCCTGCCGACTCCAGGTGAGTTATATGAACCTGGTTGTCAGCATCATAGAGATGAGATGTAGTGCATTTTTTAGAGGCCTGAGCCAAACATGAGCCAGATGCTTAGCATGACGAAGCCATTGCCTCAAGATGCTGAATAC
Organism: Triticum urartu; assembly: GCF_003073215.2. Taxonomy (NCBI): domain Eukaryota; kingdom Viridiplantae; phylum Streptophyta; class Magnoliopsida; order Poales; family Poaceae; genus Triticum; species Triticum urartu. Next base: position 250,890,960 of record NC_053025.1, read on the forward strand.
CCAAAGGATTTCTTTGTGAAGGACCTCGAGTACTTGCCATGCATAGTGTACCATATTCTGAAGCGTACTCTATGGCCCATCAAAGGACATTCTTCTGAAGCTAAACTTGAAGGCTCCATCAAGACTTTAGTTTTCTGTATCATCAATGGCATCAGGTTAAACACACATGATTTCTTCATCAGACAACTTGCTAATTCTGGAATCGATCTGTTTGGTTTGAAGTTCTATGCACCATGGGTGAGGCGCTTGATTAAACTTCATTAAACCATTGATTATCATCCCTCAGCGCGCAACCATCTTCTATTTCTGCCTGAGGTTGATCTGTCTATTGAAGCAATCTACCCCGAGCCTGCAAAGCAGCAACTGCATCTTTAGAATGCTGAATTTCAAAGCTTCACGCAGCAAATTGAAGGAATCCTTGTTCCCAATGCTGCAACCCATGCATATCCTCTTGCCAGTAACATGCACTTTCCTCACCGAGCCAACACGAAGCAACTGGAAGTACAATTGCCCAAAGCCCTCAGAAGTGATCTCGTTTACTCAATGACCGAGAGCTTCTGGTGGCATTGCATCAAAAGAACGATAAGCATCATGACTGGCTGAAGTGTCAGATGCAGAGCCTCTTGGTGGATGTCAATCACATCCATAACTTGGCCACCAAGAACACATTTGTAGCCCATGAAGCCAGTCGGCGGTCCTGTCGCAGATGGCTACACCGAACACTTCATGTTTGATTCCAGCCCTCCTCAGATGCAAGCTGGCATCACACTCCTTCCATTGAACATTCCAAGCATTCATCTTCAGCTGCAACTGTTTTTGCGAGAGTCGTTGATGAAGAAGACGACGCCACTTCACCAACCATGGATGCACTGCATCACTATACTGTGTCAGGCCCGTCTGCACCACCAAACTCCAACGATGACCCTGCTCCATCCTCTACTCCAACTTGGAACGAGTAGATCCTTTATGTCTTCAAACCCTTTTGGTCCATACTGACAAAAGGGGAGAAGCATATGAGGTTGATAGTCTTCAAGCGGATCCATATGGGTGGTTGCATTATTTTGCCAAGTTCTTACAACTCTCGTTTTGAAACATTTGGTTCTTTGAGTTGTAACACTTAAACTTTACGGTCGTCTGCTTTGTTTTTGCTGCCACTTTGTGATGCGATGATAAATTCCGCATGATGACATTTTGTAGACATCCATTTTTCATTGTGCATGTCATTTATCTTCATTACACTTATATGCATGATGAATTGTCTTCGTAAGTTGAAGAGGATCTCCACAAAGTAAAACCTGCCATGTGCATTTATTCAACCGAACAGGATGATCGGGAGGACGGGCAAGTTGACCCTGATGGGAACAATGACGCCGAGGACAGCAACTATCAGCCACTCTCCGAAGATGATGTAAGCCTCGGCGACGAAGATTTGATCGTGCTAGAGGAACCCCTCGAACAAGAGCGCTTCAAGCGCCGGCTAATAGCCATGGCTAGAAGCCTAAAAAAGAAACATCAGAAGCTTCAAGCTGACCAAGACCAACTCAATGACAGATCGACTAATGTCCTGGCAGCTGAACAATACGGCCTCGAGTGACCAAAAAAGAGTTATCCGAAGAACAAGCTGCTACCCCAATTCGACGATGAGGTGTTGGAGCCTATACCACCCGTGCGTAATGCGATTGGTGGACCCGACCACCACATGGCCAAGACAGAATGACAACTCAAGCCGAACACCAGCCCGCACCACCTCGCCGTAAAAGCAGAGAAACAACAGCTCGGGGATACACATACGACCTACGACAGGGCCTGGAAAATAGAGAAGGTTAGACCAGGTCAATCTATGGATCGCGGGGGCGTTCTCCAGCGCGAGAGGTGGGCTATCAAGCCTGGTGCAATAAACACAACCAACTCGGGGCTGAAAACTACATACGGACTCAATCCGAACTGCGTTGTGACATGGCCCGATACAGAGGTTCTACACACCCCCTATGCTTCACCGATGAGGTAATGGAGCACGAGTTCCCTGAAGGGTTTAAACCCGTGAACATCGAATCATACGACGGCACAACAGATCTCGCAGTACGGATTGAAGATTTTCTTCTCCACATTCACATGGCTCGCGGTGATAATCTACATGCCATCAAATACCTTCCCGTAAAACTTAAGGGGCCAGCTAGGCACTGGTTAAACAACCTCCCAGAAAACTCTATTGGAAGCTAGGAAGACTTGGAAGATGCCTTTAGAGACAACTTCCAAGGCACTTATGTCCGGGCTCCAGATGTCGATGACCTCAGTCATATAGTCCAACAGCTCGGAGAGTCGGCTAGGAAATTCTGGATCAGGTTCCTAATTAACAAGAACCAGATTGTCGACTGTCCGGACGCCGAAGCCCTAGCAACCTTCAAACACAGCATCCACAATGAATGGCTTGCCCGGCACCTCGTCCAAGAAAAGCTGAAGTCCATGGCAGCCCTTACAACACTAATGACCCGCTTCTGCGCGGGCGAGGATAGCTGGCTAGCCCGTAGAGGTAACAGTACCAGCGACCCCGGCACTTGCGAAGCCCGAAACGGCAATGGAAGGCCCCGATGCAACAAACATAAACGTTAGAACAATAATGATGATACAGAGAATGTGGCAGTCAACGCCGGATTTAGTGGCTCCAAATCTGGTCAATGGAAGAAGCCATTCAAACGAAACAAAGACGGTTCATCATGCCTGGACCGAATACTTGATCGACCCTGCCAGATCCACGACACTCCTGATAAGCCTGCCAATCATACCAACCGAAGCTGTTGGGTCTACAAACTGGCTGGCAAGTTAAATGCCGAACACAAGGAGAAAGGGTCGCCCAGTGAGGATGACGGCAAGGAACCTCGCAGACCGAAAACAGGGGGACAGAAGAAATCCCCCCCCCAAGTTAAAATAGTGAACATGGTATACATCACCCATATCCCTAAGAGGGAGCGCAAGCGCGCGCTAAGGGACGTCTATGCGATAGAGCCAGTCTCCCAAAAATTAAACACATGGTCGGCCTGTCTGATCACCTTCGATTGCAGGGACCATCCGACCAGTATATGTCATGGTGGTTCGGCCGCATTAGTCCTCGACCCAATTATGGATGGATTCCACCTTACGAGAGTCCTCATGGATGGTGGCAGCAGCCTTAACTTGCTCTATCATGACACAGTCCGCAAGATGGGTATTGATCCGTCAAGAATCAAACCCACTAAAACTACCTTCAAAGGAGTGATACCTGGTGTAGAGGCCCGCTGCACGGGCTCAATCACATTAGAAGTGGTCTTCGATTCGCCGGACAACTTCCGCAGCGAAGACTTGATCTTCGATATTGTCCCCTTCCGCAGTAGTTACCATGCACTACTCGGACAAACCGTGTTCGCTTGCTTCAACGCAGTTCCGCACTACGCCTATCTCAAACTCAAATGCCCGGACCACACGGAGTCATAATAGTGAATGGAAACATGGAAAACTCCCTCCGCATTGAGGAGCACACCGCGGCCTTGGCAGCAGAAGTATAGGGTGGCCTCATCAAGCCAACTATTACATCGGTGACCAAGTCCTCACACACTGTCAAATGAGTTCGGACTACCCCACTGTATGACAGTCCAGCTCGTCAGGAGCTCGATCAGCAATTCGGCCTCCATCTCATCCCCTACAAAATTATGGCATATGTACCACACGTACATAATTACGCACTAGAAATACCATGGGAAAGGATGAAGGCACAATAAGCACAATGCCTGCAATATGGCCAGACCCTATCAAGAAACTCACATTCCTCTTCTTATTTCCTTTTTATTTTATTCTTCCAGGTTCCCTCAAACCACATCACCCTTTCGACGGTACCAAGGCCTCTTTCTGTGGCCTATTATGAAAACATCGATCAATGATCCTCTTGAAGGACAATACACCAAGGAGAAAAGCAGCATAGACACGTGCTAGAGTACCTAAAGGATCCTTAAAGATCACCTCGTCCGCTTCCAGGACACATGCACGGCTTCCCCTTGTGTTCGTCATGTAAAATAGCCTTGTTGCTTATTGCACTAGTTGTATCAATATGTTTTAAAGTATCAATCAGACTATAATGGAAACAGTTTTTAGCCCAAACCTACATGGCGTAGGCTTATCTCTTAACATATGTTTCCCTGTTTTTGTTTGATTATCATGTACACCTCAGTATGGCCTAAATTGCCAGGGGCTTTATTAAGCCGCGTACATATTTTAAATATTAAAAAGTCCGAACACTTCAATAGTGCAATTCGGTGTCCCGAGTATAGCATTATATGCATTGGCTCCGAATCAAGTCTTTGGTCAATAGTTGGGTTGCCCGTCTCCTGTGCTTGCTACCTTACGTTCCATCTGATCGGCTAGGGTAGTAAAGGGAGAACTACTTCAATTGTGTTTCTAGTTCACCCGGACAAACACCTCAGTAGAAAAAGCTGAAAACTGACTGTCATGATGCGGCGAGAGCTGGTCAGCTATTCGGTGACTAAGTATAAATCTTTAGCGATTTTTTCCGCATTATGCGACAGGCCCGCCTCCACCCAATCGGGCATTCACAGCACCCGAGTTCGGATAATCGAACAATACTAGGGGCTGCACCCGCACTCCCATTATGAAACTCCTATGGCTAAGTGAGGCCGATAAAGCCGCATAGTCCGACTGGCTGGTTCGCCGCACTAACACCTCCTTCACGGACCAGTACGTTGGGTCAAGTGTGTTTAAGTGTTATCCCGAACACCCCCGTACTACCTACGTGGGGGATGAAGCCGATGACTGGCTAACTCTCAGATATCATAAACAACCACACAGGAGGAGATCTTTTAAAGTAAAATAACCAACATATCATACATAAGCCTCGTTTCATGATACATGATTGGACAACATACATACATTCATTCAAAAATGATGTCCTCCGAACATTGGCCCTCTACAATGCGTGATCGTTTTAGGACATCGTCAAAGTACTGCTTCGGCGTGCGGTGCTCTTTGCCAGCAGGTGGTACCTCGGTTGCAAGCTTGACGGCGTCCATATTCGCCCAATGCACCATGACGCGGGCAAAGGCCATACATGCACATTCAATACAGACCGACCGCTTCACGGCATCAAGCCGAGGGCAGGCACTGACCAGCCACTTGACGAGACCTAAGTAGCTATTGGGCATGGGTTCGCCGGGCAAAAGACGGATCATCAAATCCCTCATGGCCAATTCAGCCACCCTGTGCATTTCGGTCCATTGCTTCAGCTGATCATTGAGGGGCACAGGATGCTCTGGCGCAAGGTACTGCGACCAGAACAGCTTCTCCGTTGAGCTCCCCTCTCCGGCCCAGAAGAACTCCACCGCATCAGCAACACTCCAGGGCAGGTCCGCAAACACTCCTGGAGAACTCCAAATCCAGGTTAGAAAGATATACCATTTCTTCACAAATTTGCTCTGCATGCTAAAGGCCTTACCCGCCGCAATTTGCATTGCCTCTTGGATCTATCAGATAGCGCTTTGGGCTTCGGCCCGGGTTTCCTATGCGCTTTGGAGTGCCTTAGCAAGTTTGAAGTTCTGCTCCAAACTCTTCTGCTCTAAGGACTCGCATTTGCCTACGGCATCCTTGAGCTCTTGCTGTACTTCCTCCACCCACGATTCATGCTTATGGAGGGAGACTCGTTCCTCCTCCGCCTCCTTCTTGGCCTTGGCCAGCGCGGTCTTGAGGGCCTCGACCTCAGACGTGTCAGCTGCAAACATAATTATGAAACTCATTGAGATACTACATCATAGTTGGCGTCATTTCAAATGTGCTTCGGTATTACATACATTGATTTTCTTCTAACTTCCACCTTAGCTCGGATGCTTCGGAGGCATGGCAACTGACACATGTTTCGCAGCCTGCTTGTCCAAACAGATATGTGCGTTATTCTCCTGCATGAGTTATTAGATCCTATGTTCGGTTCCCTTTCCGAACACCGAATAGAGTCTCAGGGGATACTATCTATACATGGGCTTTCTTTTTATACAGTTAAAAGATACTGTAAGGCACATACCTCAAAGCCTCTTAAATGGCTAGTGTAGGCTTCGCTCAGTCTGCTTGCAAAGGATGAACCTTTTCAATCACCATACCCATAAGGGTACGATGTTCTTCCACAATGGTGGCACTTTGAAGCGCTCTCACGAAAGTGTCCGGCGCCTCCGCATTGACAGAGGTCACCGGTATAGGATGTGCACCCCCTTCTCGTGAAGAGGGTTTCTCGCTCAGTCTCCATGGGGGTCGGTTCCCCCCATGTTCTTGGAAGCCCTCGGCACCTCTCCCTGTTCCAGAAGGGTCCTTTGGGACGACACCTCGATGTTATCCATGACAGTGGGGGAGGAAGCTGGTGGAGGCAAATTGCTCTCCATCATGTTCGGACCCAGCGAATTCCCGGAAGAGGACGATTGCTGGGGAAGGACCTTAACCGGAATGCAACATACAATTTAAATGCATTACAACTATAAGCCTGAAAAGCCGGGCATATATATATATATATATATATATATATACCTTTGAGTACTTATGATCCGGCCAGGGGCGCCACTCATCAGCGTCCGACTTGGAGTCATCCGTAAGGGAGGCCCTCCCTTTCTTGGACACTTCTGCCTCTAGATCGGCGGAAGTTGCCTTCTTCTTCTTCTCCACCTTGGGTAGGGGATCACTCTCTTCCTCCTCATTTTCCTCTTCGTCAGGGGAGGAGAGAGTTTCAGTGTCTTCAGACACTACGTCGGAGGCGCCTTTACGGCGAAGGCCACTCTTGGCCTCCTTGGCCTTCTTTCCCGGTGCCTGGTACGGTGTCGGGACTAGCATCCTCATCAACTGAGGAATATCTCCATCTTCAGGCAGCAGAGCCGGACAATGAATCCATTCCACTTTCTTTGTCAAGCCCTGCAAAAGAAAATGGAGATTTTAGTGTGCTCCTTGGGCTCGCAAAGTAATGTTACCAAAGAACTTACGGTGGTCGCAGCGTGGGTGTTGTCGTAGCCGAGGTCTTCGGTTGTCTCCGGCCATGACTTCTGGTTCTTGAAGAGCAGCTTCCACATGTCTTCATGCTTCGTGCCGAAGAACTGCTGCAGGGTCCGGGGACTGGCCGGGTCAAAATTCCACATGGGCTCTTGACGCGCCTGACAGGGGTGTATCCAGCGGAAGAGCATCACTTGTATCATGCTGGCGAGGCTGTTATTTTTATATACCATGCTCTTGATGCGCTTCTCCAGCATCGTTACCTCATCAGACGATGCCTAGTCTAGGCCCTTGTTGAGCCAGGATGTCAGCCGCATTGAGGGCCCGGAGTTGAACTCCATGGGAGCAGCCCATCTGGAGTCATGGGGCCCTGTGACATAGAACCACCCCTGCTGCCACCCCTTCATGGTCTCCACGATGGTGCCCTTGGGCCAAGTGACATTGGGCAGTTTGCTCACCATAGCGCCACCGCAATCTGTGTGTCGGCCGTCCACCACTTTCGGCTTCACATGGACGACCTTGAGCCATAGGCTGAAGTGGGGGGAAACACGGAGGAATACCTCGCATACGACGATGAACGCCGAAACGTTCAGGAAAGAATTTGGGGCTAGTTCATGAAAATCTAACCCGGAGTAAAACATGAGGCCACAGACGAAAGGATGAAGGGGAAACCACAGTCCGTGAAGAAAATGAGGGATAAACACTACCCTCTCGCTAGGCTTTGGAGTGGGGATGACCTGTTTTTTGGCCGAGAGCCGGTGGGCGATCTCTTTGGCCAGATACCCTGCTTCCCGAAGTTCCTTGATGTTTTTCTCCGTGATGGGGGAGGCCATCCACTTGCCCTGCGCTCTGAATCCGGACATGGCTAGAGTACTTTCTAGGAACGGAGTTGATCGAAGCTTGAGCGCTGGAGCTTGAGGGCGGATGGACTGAGGAAGGGGAAGGCGTGGGGTAAAAAGGGAGAAATCTTATCTCCTTATAATGGCAGTGAATATCATCCGTCCACCACGAGCCTTCAAGCTCGCTTATTTCCAAGGGGTCATGCAAAATGGCATGGTTGGGTTTCCCATACTAGCATTGATGAGAATCCCATAATAAGGGGGCACGATCTCTGCTTTGACAAGACGTGTTGTCGGTGGTTGCGTCTCGAAACATGAAACAGGAGGCCGAAAAATGTTTTGAAATAATAGAAGGGCCAAACGTAATGTCTCACCAGTGAAATCTTCGTAGGCCAGAACTTATCTCTATTCTAATTCAGAGGTATGACTGTTGTACAGAGCCGGATATAGTATTGATGATCAACTGCTTTGAAGAATTCGGAGGAGGAACCCGCCTTTACGATCTCATGGTAGATCAACTCTTGTAACCCCTATATTCATCAAAGTCAATCAAGCAAGACGTAGGGTATTACCTCCATCAAGAGGGCCCGAACATGGGTAAACATCATATCCCTTGTCTCCTGTTACCTTCGATCCTTAGATGCATAGTTCGGGACCCCCTACCCGAGATCTGCCGGTTTTAACACCGACAGCGGCACGGCTCTCGAAAGTTTAAACCCTGCAGGGGTGTCCCAACATAGCCCATGACAAGCTCACGTCCACGGAGACTATCCTCCATCGCGGGACTCTCCGATCAGACTCGGAATCCCGGTGCACAAGACATTTGGACAATGGTAAAACAAGTCCAGCAAGACCTCCCGATGTGTCGACACCCTAATAGTAGCCGTGCGTATTTTGTCTCAGGCCACGATGGATGAGCGACGCGTACAGGTGCCAAAATACCCCAAGTTGCCAAGGGGCGGCCCCGAACAGTGCTCTAGTTTGGGACCAACACCATCGGCACTGGCCGCCCTATATGTAGAATGAATTCTTGGGTTCATGTTGCCCTATGCCAATTAATTATTTAGTTCAATATTATGATGGAAAATGTTACAACCAATGTTGGGCCTTGCTGGAAGAGTTTTATTCAAAGCGAACTGTCAAGAGGGGCCCATAAACGCTCATTGTGTTAGGGACACAAAATCAAGGACCATAACACCGGTATGACAGAAACTAGGGCGGCAAGAGTGGAACAAAACACCAAGCAAAAGGCCGAGCCTTCCGCCCTTTACCAAGTATATATGTGCATTAATTAAATAAGAGATATTGTGATATCCCAAAATATCCATGTCCCAACATGGAACAACCTCCACTGCACCTGCAAATAACAACGCTATAAGAGGGGCTGAGCAAAGTGGTAACATAGCCAAACAATGGTTTTCTAGGAAGGGTGAAAATGTTAGAGGCTATCATGGCAATTTGGGAGGCTTGATAAACAAGTGGTAGGTAGCGTGACATAGCGATAGCATCGAGACAACTAGCATAGCAAACATAGTAGGGAGATCCAGGGTGATGGTCATCTTGCCTAAAATCCCGCTAGGAAGAAGGACGAGTCCATGAAGAAGACGAACGGGCGTAGTCGAACGAATCCTCACGATCACAACGAAATAGGAACTATCGAGAAGGAGCACAATCGGAAAGAAGCAAACAACATGGTAAACACACAACACATAAACATGACATGATGTTCAACCAAGTATGATGCATGACAAGTCTAAATTATTCTACTCATGGCAAGAGATGATGCATACAAGAACAACACACCAAAGCAAGTTTAAATGAGGCCGGAATCAACACATAACACTTCCGGAAACTCCACATATGCAAATTTCGAAATTGGTCCAGATCTGAATAACACATAATGTTGAAGTTGTTAAACAACAAGTTAAAGTGCACCATGATGATCTACACGGCTTTAGTAAAGTTACATATAAAGTACATAGAATTCGGAGCTACGGCCTAGAAGATATGAGCAAAACAAGTTAAACATGGCAGTGATGCAAATGTAAGAAAACAACACCACAAACACTCCAAAACAAGGATGAAACTAGCCATGATGAAACTACATGCAAAACAAAGCAAGTTTTATATAGAGCATGCTCAAAACGGAGCAACGGTTCAACAGATACACTCAATACAAGTTTCAAACACAATATGCCCAAAAAAACAACTAAGCACTTTGCAATCAAGGAAACAACATGCTACAAGAAACATATGGACACAAACCATCATATGAACTGAAAGTACAGATTACATACTTGAAATAACATCAAGGTTCAGGTTCATAGGCATCAGGATTAATCCAACATGATCAAAGCAAAAGGCAACTTTATAGCACAGATTATGACTTAGTGAAAACGGGCATACATGTGAGCATAAATAACATGTTGACATGTTGGAGGCATGAAGCTAACATGCTACAATGCAAGATCATAACAAGAAAAAGCATGGCATTGAAGTACAGGTTAAACATGGAAAAACAGGACTACTAAGCATCTCCATATAACCTCTAGATGAATGGCATTCATCAAGACAAGTAAGCAAATCATAACACATTCTCAGACCTAGAGAAAACAGAGGAAGGCTGAAAACAGATTCACGATGCACACTATGAGACAACGAAAGTATATTCTACAGGAACATTTGATGGCATCAAAGGGCATGGTAAGCATGTACATGTAGAGCACTACAAAACATGAACACTGAACAACTGCTAGCAAACACTAGAACATGCTCAAAGCATCATCTCAAGATTGCAAATGATAAAAGATTCACAGACTTACAGAAATAAACTGAACATGGCAGCAACAACAACAAGTAGGCATGTTTGTGAGCTTGTGGAACTCACCACGAAGCAATTCGTGGCATGCGAAGGTAACCAACAGAAAGAAGGCACATTTTTTCAACTACTCATGTCAAGAACATGATCATAAGGTGCATATAACACTATATATTCACATGGCAAGAATGAACTTACTATTAACAAGATGACAGAAACATTATTTAGCGGTTTGAGAGCATGATAATAACAAGCTAGAGAAGCCCATAAATACAAACAAGGGAAGGGATGGATTGACCACAACAAGATCTACAAAACATCCTTACTCAGCATCTCCAGATTATGCATGGATTCACTAGTAGTATCAAGTTAAAATGGCAACATAATGTAGCAAATTCATACTTAGCAGAAATCATCATGTCACTGAAATCAGCAAAAGCAAGTACCCTACTTTGCATGCCTGTTCTAGTCACCACAAGGCACATAAAAATACATGGATTGCACCACTGTAAAGATGGCATGAAAATTCTCCTAAAACATGTTGACATGATGATCAAAATATAAACACACAAAATGCTACGAAAAGGACAAATCAGCAAGTTAAAGCAATACTCAGCAGGTTATATCATGCAGCACTTTGCAACGAGGATTAAGGCATCAAGATGAACAGTAACATGCATGGAAACTACACCATAATCTAGAGCACTCAGGGATGAACATTTTGACATATTATACATGCAAATTGGAGCAATATGCATGAATATGCACATGTGCTAATATGAATCAGCCACTTAGCCGTTTTCTGTAAAAAAACTGACGGGCGCAGGATAGCATATAAGGCACAGGGCGGGGTTTAGCATGCGACGATCACCAAGGGCCCGTGGGCTGGCTCAGTGGAGAGGAGGCAGGCCGGGCAGTGGTTGGAGCTGGGCCTCGTGGGCCAGCGCGGAGGAGGCCCACACGGTCGAGCGAGGGGCTACGGGTGTCGTCGTCCTCGAAGGAGACGAGGCCGGCGATGCGGGACGGAGCCGTGGGGCTCCTCCGAGGCAAGCGGGGCCAATACGAGGTCAGGGATGGATGGATCCAGAGGAGCTCACTTGGATCCGACGGTTGGCGTCGTCAACGGGGCTTGCAGCGAGCTCGAGACCATGGAGGTTCCTGCATAGCGCGGCAGCGCATGGGATTAGCGATGAGAGAGAGAGAGAGGTCAAGGAGGAAAGAGAGGAGGGAGATGGACGACGGGGCTGTCCTGGACGGTCGCCGGCGGCTGCGAGGTTGCCGGAGGGCGGGGCGGCCAAGACGCCAGCGCTCGGCGTGGGAGGTTGCTCCGGGAAGCACGGGAGCTGGGGCTCGAGGAGCTCCTGCGGCGTGCGGGCTGTGTTGCAGGCTCGCCCGAGCCCAGATGGGCTTGGCAGGCCCCGATCTTGCGTTGGCGAGCTGGCGACTGAGTGGGAGCCAGGGGCTGAGGCACATGGCAACGTGGCGCTCTACCATTGGCTGGATGGCGGCTGGCTGGCGGCGCGGCCAACCAGAGAGCGCCATGTGGCGAGGACACAGTGGCTGGCACGGAAACAAAGAGGAGCGCTGGCGCTGGTGATTGGGCGGCATGGAAAACAAGGTGTGAGGTGGGAGGCTACCAAAAATGGAAGGGAGGGATCTATTTATAGGAGGGGAAGCTAGGATTAAGGGTTTTGCTCCGTTTCAGAGTCGTTCGATCACCATCGGACGGTCCAGAGCGGAGGGGTAACTAAGATGGGCCTAGGTGGGTTGTTGGGCTGTGTAGTGGAGTAGGGCTAAGAAGAGAGAGATGAAGTGCAGCCCGGCATGGGTATCCGGAGACCGAAAACATCCGATGAATTAACCGGTAATGGTGCCGCTACGGATGACGGTTGGGCTATCAAATGGACTCCAAATGTGATGAAATTTGGCAGACGGTCTACCTACTATATAACAAGACTGCACGCCAACTTCCATCCCATTCTGAGAACATTTTTATGACACTTATAAAATAATATTTCGGAGGTACTGTGGGCGTGTGTGTGAGTGTCGGGTTCTGAAACGAAAAACGGAGAGAAATGGGAGACCCCAACGGATGCAAGTTTTGGAAAACATGTAGTTGAAATGCAGATGATGACATGGCAAAGTGCAACACATAAACAAATGACATGGCAACGATGGCGAATAAATGGGAGATACCTAGCGCATCGGACTCGGGGCGTCACAAGAAGTTAAACATGCAAGAAAGCAATGGTATGAAAACACCCATTCCAACTAGTGCACATCTTGACTTGACTAAGGAAGGCAAACCGGTTGACCAAAAGGTTTACCACTCTATGATTGGTTCATTGTTATTTCTATGTGCCTCCCATCCCGATATTATGCTAGGTGTGTGCATGGGTGCACGATATCAAGCATCCCATAAGGAATGTCATCTTAAGGCTGTGAAAAGGATAGTGAGATACATAATTCATACACCAAACTTTGGCACTTGGTATCCTAAGAGATCTTCTTTTGATCTTGTTGGCTACTACGACTCGGACTATGCCGGTGACAAGGTTGATAGAATGTCTACTTCGGGTACTTGTCAATTTCTTGTTAGATATCTTGTGTCTTGGTCCTCCAAGAAACAAAACTCAGTATCCTTATCCACCGCCGAAGTGGAATACATTGCCACCGGTTCATGTTGTGCTCAATTACTTTGGATGACCCGAACTCTTAAAGATTATGGGATATATGTGAAACATGTTCCATTGCTTTGTGATAATGAGAGTGCTATTAAGATCGCTCACAATCCCGTGCAACATTCTTGAACTAAGCATATTGAAGTTTGACATCATTTCATTCGAGATCGTGTTGCTAAAGGAGACATCTATCTTAACCATGCTCATACCGATAAGCAATTGGTGGATATATTTACCAAACCGCTTGATGAGAAAATCTTTTGCCATTTGAGAGGAGAATTGAACATCATTGATACCTCAAACTTGGAGTAGAAGGTCCATTTGGATGCATGCAAGGCATGAGCCTTTGACAAATCCTTGAATTTCTCTTATGATGATGATCGTATGTCTTTGATCTATACTTGTACCTTTGCATGTCATCTAACCCTTGTAGGTACTTAGATGAATCCAAATCTATAAGATTGCAACTCACTCACATATTGAGCAATATCTATATCACCAAGTCTCTACAATATGGTGGTTGAAGACAAGGAAGCATGAACCCTTTCAACATATCCTTTGACAATTTCAATATATCAAATTTCATTTGGTATCAAATCTCATGATTGTCATTTTGGATACACAAGTTATCTTCCTTGCAAAACTAACCCATGTAGGTAGATGAACTCAAACTACAAGTGGTGCTCCCAACTCTTGATGAACTACATCAAGCACGAGCATCCCACACAAGTTCAACTACATGATCAAGATCGACACCACCCAAGTTATTTTATTCCATCTTAGAGAAGCTTTACCCCAAGACATGGGACAAAGCAACTCAACAAGATGTGAATACTTCCTCCGTCCGGAATTACTTGTCTTGAAAATGGATGTATCTAGAATTAAAATAGGTCTAGATACATCCATTTCTGCGACAAGTAATTCCGAACGGAGGGAGTACATCAAAATGCTTAAACAAAAAATGGTAACCCCATTTTGAGCTTAAACGATGAGTATGACCTATGATCAAGTGTTCTCACTTGACTCCTTAGTCAATATACTCTAACATATGTGACTTTTTCGCCGACCCCTTCTAGATGAAGTTCTCTAGTGTTTCCTTGCGTTCTTGCATTTGTTACTTGCTTGTTTGTTCCCCTTTCAAAAAAAACTTCATGTAGATTTCTTTTCTTTTGTCTGTTATTTTCTCTGCATCTAATTCATTTCAAATCTTTCAGTTAATTCCTTGCAAATCCTAGTGAGATCTTATTTGCCAAGTGAGCTGAAATGAAATTTTTTTCCTCTCGTATTGAACTTGGTCTCATGGACTTCTGCCTATCTGCTAGACGGAACTGCAATAATGCATTGTAGATTGTTCATCGGTACAACCGACAAGGACAAACCCGGTTAGACCGATATGCATCATCTATGACATCTCCAACTTCGTGTCACCGATGAAAATAACTCGGTGTTACCGATTTCACTACTAAGAAAACATTTTTCCATTGTCGTTGTCATTTCCTTCCAGCTCCACTCGATGATTCTTATCCTCTACTAGCATCTTAAATTACATGCTGCTTTGTAATGTGACTTAAGGACCAAACCTATATGACTCATGCTCCAGAATATCCCTTCTTGGAAATTGATGTCAAAGGGGGAGAGAGAGCATATCAAAGCTTATCACATAAGAGAGAAAGCACATTTTAGCTTCTCTAGATGCTAATTAACCATAGAGGAGAGAAGTCACATGTATTTAAGAGGGGAAAGACATGTTAGCATATGTTGCTTTTTTCTGATTTTCTTTTTCCCTATCTTCTCCCATTATCCAATATCCAATTCAGGAGGAGAAAGAGTTCATATATAAGGGAAGAAAATCTTTGGAATCCATTGCATATCTTTAATCTTTGGGGACATGTTTATATCCAAATAGAGTACTAAGTACCCACTCTCTACATGTCATCCCAGTCTTGGTACTCTTGTGGTTTTCTCAATTTGCTCTATTTAGTAGGTGTTCTTGTGTTATCTAACCGCGTTTTCTCAAGATTCACCTCTTCTAAAGCTAGCTCAAGACCCCAAGTGTCGTGGTTTTGTCACGGCAGATGTCCTAGCGTGAGGACTTAGTCATGGAGCCATCATAACGTAGTTAGCTTAAAGGGGTTAAAGCGGGACAAAGGACGCAAGGAGTTTATACTGGTTCGGCCCCTTGCAGTGAAGGTAAAAACCTAATCCAGTTGTGATGGAATTCCTAGGTTTCGATGACCAGGGAGCGAATCCGCTTTGTCTGGCTCTCGATCTCTCTGGGTTTGTGTCCCTAAACCGCCGCCGGGTCATCCCTTTATATACACAGGTTGACACCCGGCGGTTTACAGAATCCCGGCCGACTCATAATTGTGTCCAACTTGGTTTCTACCCTTTCTTATCTTACAATACAAGTTATACTTCTTATGGCGGTTTACATCTACCAGGACCTAATACGCCTTCGGGCCTTGGGCCTTCTTGTTAAACCTCCTTCGTAAAGCGCCTTGCCTTCATTGGCTTCAATAAGAATAGCTTACCATAAGTATAATCCGGCCCCTCCTGGGTGGTTTATACTTAATAGCTATATCCCCAACATTAGGCCCCAAATTGATATGAACTGGTTCATGTCAATTTTCAGTACTTAGAAAAATTCCTTATTTCAACACCTGCTGAATAACCTTGTAAACCGCCGTGATGTCATCTCCGAGACCATAATAATCCGTCGTGACGTCATCTGCCATTAGCTTTACACATATCCCAAATCTTTTAGTGTATCTTCTTTTCTGAATTTCCGAAAATCGAGGCGTCCACATGTCTATAGATCCGTTTTTTCGACCTCCTCGATTCCTGTGCCTACCACTTATCCCTTGACCTTATAAATAGGGCTTGGGGTCATTTTCACTTTTCCCCTCGTGCCTCTCACCCTCATTGTCTTCCTTGCATCGCCCCAGCACGTCAAGCTCCGCCGGCGCCGTCAAACTTCACCTTTGCATCAACTTTGGCCGTTGCATCACCCTGAACGTACTAGAGAATCGCGACGGCTCTCCGTTGTTCCTTTAGCACCAGTAAGCCTCCCTTTCCTCCACCGTAGATCTAGTTCTAGGGTTTGAACGTTCCTCGGTATTCGTCGATGTTCGCCAGTGCTCATATCTGTGCTTTAGTTCCCGCGATTGAAACCTCCATATTCAGCCTGTACAGTAAAGGCCATAGTCCTTTTTTCATCAGCGCATCTTGTTTAAGCAAAAACTCCAATCTGAACCTTAATCCATTGCTTTGGTTTCCATGTTTAGGTCTTAATATATTTTCATTTTTCGACCTGTGATAGATCCAAAATTGTAATGCCAACTTGTGAAACCTATTTTCCCCTTACTTAGCTATTTCAGATCTGTACCTTCCATACCAATGTAGGTGGTTTAACTTTAGAAAATGATAACCCTCTAGGTACCATTAGTCCCCTCGTAAACCGCCAATTGCTTTATCATTGTAGTTCTGATAGCATCAACCCCCAGTTTAACAATTTTGCATGCCTGAACACCTTTCATCCCTTAACCTACAACGCTTTATGCTTGCTAACCATGAATCTTAAACCAGCATGAACCTTCCTTTAGGTTGTCCAAGAAATGGCCAAGTCTTTTTATGCTTGTAACTGGGTTCCTTCCTGAATTACGAAAGAAGATCTGAACGAATGCATTATAACTGGCGCTTTACCAAAACTGAGTGAAATCCACTGGCAAGCTGCCGGTCCTAAAAATCCCCCTGAGCCCAAGGATGGCGAGATAGTTGTGTTTATTGATCATCTGAGCCGTGGTTTTAAACCTCCTGGATCAAAAAAATCCGTGATGTGCTTGCTAGCTTCCAGATCCACCCTCAAGATATTAGACCTAACTCTGTGTCCAATATTTGTAATTTTCAAGTGTTTTGCGAGGCTTATCTGCAAGAAGAACCAACCGTTAAACTGTTCAGGGACTTCCTCTATTAAAACCGCCATACCGAATTTACAAATGGGTCCAATACTGAACTTGGCGGCGTTTCAATTCAGAAAAGGAAAGACGTCAGCTTCCCTCACACCAAGCATCATAGTCACCCTAAGGATTGGAACCTCACTTGGTTCTATTGCAAAGATACTTCCCCATATGACGAGAATCCTCTGTCTGGTTATCGTGCTCACCGACTAAACAATACACATCATGTCACATCCCTAGTTCTGGTATGACCTAGGCTAGCCTTCATGTTTGCATCATGTTTAAATTTCATTAAAATTTGAAATGGGGATTTGTGAAACCCTCAGAATCATTCTGGAAATGACACAAGTAAAAAAATTGCTCCAAAAAGGTCCAAGAAAATGCTCCTGTTGCTCTCTGAAAATATAGGACAGAGATAAAAATCAAACCAACATTTTCAGGAGCTCATAAGTATTTATTTTGGGCATTTGGAATTAATGTTGTAATTATTTGCTTTGGATATATATTATTATTATATATATAAAATAATGTCCAAAAATTATGCCAGTAATTGAGGAGCTCTGGAATAATACCACTAGCCACTGAAAAAAATTGGCACAAGAAAATAAAATGGTTTAGTATTTTAGTTAAACCAAACAAATGTCAGAAAATTAGAAAAGAAAACAAAATGGAAAAGCTTACCTGGGCTTACCTGGCGGCCCAGCAGAGGCCCAGCCCACTGGCCTCTGCCAGTCACCACCTACCTCCCGCCAGGAGGACAGCGCACGCGTGGCCGCCCCGCGCGAGCACGCGCCCCACCACCTCCTGCTTCCCGCCACTGCCCCGACGCGCCTAGGCATTGCCACGCACCCCCCGACCCCCCTCGTCCACTCCCCTTCCCATTGGTCGCCCCTCTCCTCCTCTGCTCTCTTCCCCGCTGCTTCCCGAACGCTGCCGTCGCCGCCGCTCGCCGTTGTCACGCTCACCGCCTCCCCCTCGCCCTCTCGTCGTGCCCACGAGCTCCGTGCCGTTGCCCTGCATCGTCTCCCTCAGCCACGCAAGCCGGAGCACCCCGAGGAGCTGCCATCATCGTCATCTTCACCTCCGGCCGCCCGAGATTGCCGTCGCTGTTCTACCCGCGTCGGACCTTCCCCAAGCTCGCTGACGCCTCCGCCGGATCCTCTGTGAGCCACTGCGTCGATCGCCCCTCTCCCCTAGCTCGTTTCTTTCCTCTAACAACGATGTCATCGGAGCCGAGAGCTCTTCGCCGCCGTTCATGTCGCCGTCATGGCCACTGTCACCTAGGGCCGCGACCGAGCACACCACCGTGCTCAGTGCAACGCCAGGACCCCAAAACCATCACCTGTTGCTCCTGCCGTGACTGTAGCCCCTTCTCCCCTCCCTGCCGAACTCCGGCCGCCGCCCAAGTGGTCGCCGGCGTAGATTTAGGCCGTCTCCAGTGAAATGGAGGGCACTAGTGGATGCGCACGAGCACCAGCTCCTCGGAGATGGTCTCCGCAGCCCATTTTGTCGCCGGAGACGCGATCCCGAGCCCCTCCGCCGCGTTCGGCCTCGCCGGCGGCTAAACGCCGGCGGCTTGGCTGGGTTTAACCCCCCTAGTTGACCAGATTTGACCGTATGGGTCAATGACACGAGGGTCCGACCCGTCAGGTGATTAGCTTAGTGCTAATCACCGCTTATTTAACCCCCTGACACTGACCAGTGGGCCCCAGCGCCACTAATCCTATAATTAGGATAATCTAACCCCTTGTTTAACCCGTGTCACTAACGTGTGGACCCCACACGTTAGGTTTGACCAGTCAGCGCTGTTGACTTGCTAACGCAAGCATGACGCGGTGCTGACGCAATTATTTATTTTCTGGATTTAAATTAAATTAGGAAAATCCAGAAAATGATATAAACTTCTAAAATTCATAGTAATTCAACCGTAGCTCATATTGAAATAATTTATATATTAAAAATTATTAGAAAAATTCAATCTATCCATCTGTACCATTTTCATGCATGACAAACCAACCTATACATGTTGTATATGTGAAAACACATGAATGGCATTTATAAAAGGCTTATTTTGGAGTTGCATTTGAAACTTTGGTTCAAATGGACTTCATGCAAATGAATGCTAGATGCATTAACTCAAACAAACATCACATACTCATGCCATGATCACTCAACATATTGTTGCATATGCTTGTGTTTGATTTTTGACACCGTTCCTTCTCGATAGGTCCTACTCCGGAGACCAATCCAGGGTACCTGTCAGAGGAGCAGTGCCCCCCTGTTGATCTACCAGGCAAGCAAACCCCCTTGTTCACTCCAATACAATCCTACTCTCTCGCTCCTGCTCTCATTTATTGCATTAGGACAACAACGATTCAACTGCTACTTTATGCTGCGGTAGCTAAACCCATTCCTCTGCATGACCTATCATTGCCACAGTAAATAGTTAAAACCCACTAGCATGTCTAGGAGTTGATTGAGCCATGTTGTGTTCTTGCCATGCCATGCCTGCTATTGCTTAGGGTTGTGTCAGGTCTGATTCATCGGGAATGAATTGGAGTGGTACGATACGTTCTGGTGCTGAGAGTTAAGCATGTGAACACGATTTGGTAAAGGTAGCGGTGAGAGGCCATGTAGGAATACATGGTGGGTTGTCTCACTGGAACCGTCCTTAAGAACTGAGTTCTGTGTAAGTTGTCCAATGACTAGCTACTACCACACATTGGGCTCAGGGCGCTCCAAGCTCTCTCGACTTATTAACCAACTTGATCTGTGTCCAGGAGTCGCAAATAGTTTCTGGTGTTTGTAGGTAGTGTAAGTAGTCTACCAAGTGTCACCCGACCAGGTGGGCTTGGGACAGACTAGGAACAAGTGGCACGGTGTACCAAGCGTAGATCCATCCGGCGAGGTGGGCTTGGGAACCATGCACACATCGTTTGGGGCCGTGAGGGACACCCCGGCCGGATCTCCTTGCGGATGGAACCCGAATAGGCGATAAACCTGGACTAGAGTCTTCTGTGTTTAGTTAGGTCATGGATGACTCCCTCGTCAGGCTTCCACTTGAAGGTTGCCGAGATACATGACGTGTACATGGCGGTAAGTGGCGAGAGCATGTGTGAAGAAGTACACCCCTGCAGGGTTATCATGATCTATTCGAATAGCCGTGTCCTTGGTTATGGACTTCTTGGATGCTTACGTGGTACATAGACAACTTGAAATGGATACTCTAAAATGCTCACGACAAGTGTGGGTGCTATGGATGGCCTTCTCGTAACGAGACTAGGATGAATCCATAGTAGTGTATTGATGTGTTGATTAGTGGACTCGTGTGCGCTGCCTCACCTCAAAGAAGTTTCTCGTTGTCGTAGAACAGGATAGCCACTGAGTCAAAGCTGGCTTGCTACAACTAAACCCCACATTCCCTTCCTGATACAAATGCATGTATGATTGGATCTGATGTAAGTCTTGCTGAGTACCTTTGTACTCACATTTGCTTTATTTATGTTTTGCAGGTGAGACATCTGTCTCGCTAGTAGTACCGCTTGGACTTCGACGAGTAGCTTGTTACCTCAGCTACGATCTTGTACCCTTGGGAGGGTCTTGTAGATAGTCAGGCTTCTCAGCCTTTTTCTATTTGTAGTTGTCTGTACTCAGACATGTAATGCTTCTGTTTCTTGTATGCTCTGAATGATGGGTCATGTGACCCCTGTTTTTATTAATGTTATGTGGCTCTTCTAGGCCTTTATCTATATGAGTTTGCGTTATTTTGTGATGCCATGTTGTACAGCACATACTTGCCTGTTATGCGTACGTGTGATGTGTATTGCTATGTGTGGGATCCGACAATCTAGTTGTTTATCCTTGGTAGCCTCTCTTATGGGGAAATGTAGTATAGTCCTTCTTTGAGCCATAGTAGTCCGCTATAGCCCAGTTCACCAGAGTCCTGCTAGCCTGGCACTACTGCTCAGGACACTTGACTGGCCGGCATGTGTTTCTTTTCGTTCCTATGTCTGTCCCTTCAGGGAAATGTCACGCGGTTACCTCCGGAGTCCTGCCTAGCCTGCTACAGCCCGGGTTCCCCGGAGTCCTGTTAGCCCAGTGCTACAGCCCGGATTCACACGCTGTTGACCGACATGCTCGATGTGAATCATGTATGCATGTCCCCATAGGTTAGTGCCGCTTTGGGTTCACGACTAGACATGTCGGCCCGGGTTCTCTGTCATATGGATGCTAGCGACACTATCATATACGTGAGCCAAAAGGCGCAAACAGTCCCGGGCCATGGTAAGGCGACACCCATGGGAATACCTTGCGTGAGGCCACAAAGTGATATGAGGTGTTACAGGATAGATCGGTGTGACTTAGAATTGGGGTCCTGACACGTCCATTTCCCCAAAGGTTGACTACAAAAGAATGGGCCAAATATGCACCACAACTTGCAAAGCTCGGAGCCTTGGTGGCTAATGGTTTAACAAGACTTGACTTTGTTGGTTGCTGGATATCTTGGGGTATTTTGCCTTTAAGCCGTCGCCCCGGTTAATGTGCGAGTACATATGGGATTTCAAAGACCCTCAACAGTACACTGACATTCAGTTAACTGATGCTGAAATAACTGAAGCTGTCAAAATGATACTGGATGAATGGATGGCTGTCTGCAGCAAAACAGGGCTAAGTCCCTTCTACATTTCAAATAAACCGCCAGCTGTAAGAATTGCCTAACCCCTGTTTGAACCTGATATTCTTAACTCTTCCTTATAACCTTTGTCAATCTTTTAATAGGGTGAAGACCCATTTTGGAAGAAGAAAGCTCAGGATAAACCAGCCAAGACCCCTCGACCCAAGATAAAGGTCGTCAAAAAGCCTGCCAAGAAGAAAGCAGCTGAGTCCACTGAGATGAACCTCGACGAGGATCTTGACAACCCGGAATCAGAGGTAGAACTTGATTCTCTTGGTTCATTTTTCATACACCTCATTGACAAAGACCATTATCAGGATGACGCTGAAGCTAGACGGGCTGATGATGTAGAGGTAATAATTATTTCCTCCGGTTCAGATCCTCAGCCAATACAGAAAACCCGTCAAGCAAACCGGAAAGTAAAATTTTCACACCCTCTAGCTTATTTGGATCCTAACTTCCTTTTGAAGAAACAACAACATGAAGCTCGCCGCACAACCCGGCATAGTGGCCACGTGGTTGCTTCATCCGGTTTGCCGAATACACCGGTTCATAAATGCCGACCAGAGGTTTCATCCATTCCTGACACATCTTATCCCAAGGCTGGTTATTTACGGCAACCTCTTAATCCATCTGAGTCAAACTACCAGGGAACTTCCCATTCATCCTCTGGTGAATCAACAGGGACACAGCTTCCACCCCTTAAGACTATTCTTGGGTAAGCATAGTACACTTAACTCTTTATCCCTTGCACCTGTTTAATATACTAACCTTTACTTCCATTCATTTTGGAGCCAAATCTAGGCCCAACAAAGAGGCCAAATTGAATAAACCGGCCGATGATAACCCGGACACTGAACCGAAAAAGATACCAGAACAGTTTGAGCCAAATGTTGATGTTATTCTTGATGATCCGCCAATGCAACATCATGAAACCTTTGCTGAACAGATGGAAGATGATCCCACAGGCCATGCTACTGACCCACCATGCCCGGCTAAAACTGCAGATAAACCGCCAAGCCCAGTTAAAGCAGCTTATGACCAATCGGATGATGTCATTGTTACTGGTTTAGGCTACACAACTCCTGGTAATCCCATTGCTTTATCAAAACATAGTGCCAAGGAAGAATTTGCTGCTATGGATAAGGGCAAGTGGAAAGAAGATTTGGAAAGCTATGCCCACCTCAGCGCCCAAGATATCCACTGTGGGTTTTTAAACCGCCTATACACAAGCCGCGACTATGAAGTCGATTTAGTGAACCTTATGAAAGAGAGATATGAGGTAAATACTGTTAACTCTGCATAATTGTTTCTCTCTTGTATCCGATTTCTAATATCAGCTCCAGTAGCCCCCAAGGGCTGGTTTATGATATCAATGTAAACTGGGACTTTGTAATACTTCAACTTTGCCTGCGTAGCCCCCAAGGGCCGGTTTATCTTTTTAGGATGAATCGGGACTTTAAAGTATTAATCTTGCAACTTTCCTTTATGTAGCCCCCAAGGGCCGTTTTATCTCTTCAAGATGAATCGGGACTGTATTATTGAGCGAATATACATTAGCCCCCAAGTGCCAAGAATAATACTTGAATTGATCTTGGGACTTATAAGAGAAATTTGATAAGAAGCAATAGGCATTAGCCCCCAAGTGCCAAGTTTATAACATGTTATGTGCTTGGTACTTCAAAATGCTGCCAACTCATAACATGTATGTCTCTTACAGGCTGAGCTAAGCAAAAAGGAATCTCAAACCACTGATCTTCAAGAAAATATCAAGTCCCAACAAGCAGAAACTTCCAAAGCCAAAGAGGAGCTAACCAGTGCCTTAGTAGCCATGGAGAAATTGAAGAAAACTTCAAGAAGGAGCAGGCAGACTGGGGCATAGAGAAAACCACACTGCAAAAGAGGGCTGAGGATGCAGAAGCAGCCCTTAACCCGGTGGTAGAAGAGCTGACTGGTTTGAAGCGGCAAATAAATGCCATGATGACTGTTGTGTTTGGTAAGTACCCTTATCATAAGCTTTTAACATGTATTATCCTATGAACTACCGGTTTATCGATGTGCGTAATGATGCAGGATCTCGCATTACCCATCTGGGCTCTGATATGTAGAAAAGATCAGCTACAAGGGAAGGTGCTCTAACTGCGCTAATCCGGGATAAAGCATGGATAACAGATCTTGACCCAGCTGATGTAGGAAGCAGCTATCCGAGCATAAAGGAGGACGGGTCAGATTTTGACAATGATGATCTCCAAGCTTTGACGAAAGAAATGCGCCCATTAGCGAGGAAATTGGCTGAAGAGACAGAACTTTCTCATTACCAGTCGATTTATGACACCGACAACAAACGGGTTAATGCACCAACTCATGATGTGGAAAATCTTATCCCGCCAATTCGTAAGCATACCTACGCCCCTGATTATTAACCCTCCATAATCAGGACCCCGGTTCCAAGTCACATCGATCTAGCCGGTAACGCCTCATATCACTTTGCGGCCTCCCACACGGTATTCCCACGGGTGTCGCCTTACCATGGCCCGAGACCGTTTGTGCCTTTTGGCTCACGTATATGATAGTGTCGCTAGCATCCATATGACAGAGAACCCGGGCCGACATGGCTAGTCGTGAACCCAAAGCGGCACTAACCTATGGGGACAGGCATACATGAATCACATCGAGCATGTCGGTCAGCAGCGTGTGAATCCGGGCTGTAGCACTGGGCTAACAGGACTCCGGGAACCCGGGCTATAGCACTGGGCTAACAGGACTCCGGGAACCCGAGCTGTAGCAGGCTAGGCAGGACTCCGGGTGTCACCGCGTGACATTTCCCCGAAGGGACAGACACAGGAACAAAGTGAAACACATGCCGGCCAGACAAGTATCCTGAGCAGTAGTGCTGGGCTAGCAGGACTCCGGTGAACCGGGCTGTAGTGGACTACTATGGCTCATGGAAGCACTAGACTACATTTCCCCATAAGAGAGGCTGCCAAGGATAAATAACTAGATTGTCGGATCCCACACATACCAAACATTTCAATCATACACACAATATGCTCGATATGTGTAAATACAACATGGCATCACAACATAACTCTACAACTCAAGTATTTATTCCTTAGGCTCCGAGGAGCGAGATATTACAAACATGGGTCTCATGACCCAACAATCACAGCATACAAATCAAGCACATGCGGAAGCTTAACATGTCTGAGTACAGACATCTTCAAATGGAAAAAAGCTAAGAAGCCTGACTATCTACCAGATCCTACCGAGGGCACAAGATCATAGCTGAGGTATCAAGCTAAACGTCGAAGTCCACGCGGAACTACTAGCGAGACTGAAGCCTCTCTACAAAAAACATAAATTAAGCAAACGTGAGTACAATTATACTCAGCAAGACTTACATCAGAACTAACTACATATGCATCGGTATCAACAAAGGGGGTGGTGGAGTTTAACTGCGGCAAGCCAGCTTTGACTCAGTGGCTAACCTGAACTACGACTGCAAGCAACTCTTTGAGGTGGCGCACACGAGTCCACATATTCACCATTCAATACACCACTATGGATCCGCTCCCGTCTCCCTACGAGAAGGCCATCCATAGCACTCACACTTATCTTGCGAGTTTTATAGCATCCACTTTCACTTGTCTATGAACTATGCAAGGGGTCCAAGTTTCCATATCCGAGGAATCCGGCTATTCGAATAGATATTGATAACCCTACAGTGGTGTACTTCTTCACACACGCTCCCACTACTTACCGTCGTTTACACGACATGTACTCGGCAACCTTCAAGCGGAAGCCCAACGAGGGTGTCGGCCATGGCCTACCTAAACACTTAAGTCTCTAGTCCAGGTTTATCGCCTATCTAGGTTCCATCCGCAGGGAGTCCGGCCGAGGTTTCCACATACGGCCCCGAACGATGTGTACAGGGTTCTGAGACACCAAACGGGCGCCCGGCATGCCCGGCCACGGTGTATCTACCGCAACATAGCCAACCCCTGGGGTCAGTGCTACGCACGGCCGCCAACACATAACCTACAAACACCAGAAACTAGTTGCAACTCTTGGACAGAGTACTAGGGTGATTAAGAAGCTGAGAGGGTCAATTAAGGATCCCAATGAGTGGTAGTAGCTGTTCATGGATCACAGACACAGAACTCAGTTCCTGAGGACGGTTTCAATGAGACAACCCACCATGTACTCCTACATGGCCTCTCACTGCTACCTTTACCAAAACGTGTTCACACACTTAGCTCACACAGTAGGACATGTTCACACACCTCCGATTCATTCCCGATGAATCAAACCTGACACAACTCTATGCAATAGCAGGCATGACAAACAAGCATGAATGAGTAGGCACATCAGGGCTCAAACAACTCCTACTCATGCTAGTGGGGTTCATCTATTTACTGTGGCAATCACAGGTCATGCAGAGGATAAGGGGTTCAACTACCGCAACAAGTAACAGATGAATCGTTGTTGTCCTAATGTAGTAAAAGAGAGCAGGAGCGAGAGAGTGGGATTGTATCGGAATGAACAAGGGGGTTTTGCTTGCCTGGCACTTTTGAAGATATCATTGTGTCTTCATCAGTGTCAACGATCACAGCGTCGGAACAATGTCTACCGAGAGGGGACAACCACCGGCAACAGAGAAGGAACACAATCAATGCAATGCACAGCATGATGCATGATAATGACATGGCAATATGTTGTTGATTGAGCTAATGCAACTAGCAACACAGTTAAATGAAGTTGGTTTGAATACATGATTCAAATTAAAACTCCATATATGATTAGTTAAATGCCATTTATTTGTTTTGTCCAAAACAGAGGACAAACATCGTTCAAACATGCATGAAAATGCCATCAACAGATTCCTTGAATTTTTTTGATAATTTTTCATATATAAATTATTTCATTTGGAGTTACGGTTGAATTTCTATGATTTTTGGAAGTTTTGGACATTTTATGAATTAAATAAATCATTTCTAATTTATTTAAAATACAGAAAGCATTACTACGTCAGCCTGACGTAAGAGTGACGTCATCAGGTCAACTGTGGCTGGCCAGGTCAAACCTGACCAGTGGGACCCACTGGTCAGTAGTTAGTTAACTAACTAAAGTTAGTTTGTGTTAAACTAATACTAATCCTAGTTTAGTTAGTGGCCTGGGGCCCACATGTCAGTGAGTCAGGGGAAAGTCAAACACCAGTCAAGCTGTGTCAAACCCGCCGGACCAGGTCAACGGC
This sequence comes from Triticum urartu, assembly GCF_003073215.2. NCBI lineage: Eukaryota > Viridiplantae > Streptophyta > Magnoliopsida > Poales > Poaceae > Triticum > Triticum urartu. The sequence goes on from NC_053025.1 coordinate 250,918,185, forward strand.
TCGTCGCCGGCGACGACAGAGACGGCGGAGGGCTTCGGGAATCGCCCACAGGCGACCAAATCGACCGCGGTTTGGTCCTACGTGTAGCTGGGGCTCGCGCCCATCTAGTGGGGCAAGTGGGAGAAGCTGGGGTGGAGCGAGCTCACCGGAATCGAGCTCGTGGGGGCGGCCGGAGTACGGGTGCACTCGAGAGCGGGGCTACGGTGCCCGTGGGGTGGCGTGCGTGGCGCGGTGACCACGTGGGTGTGCTCGGTTGGAGGTTGCGGCGGCTGTGGCCACGGCGGCGAGAGGCTCGGCGGCGGCGCGGTTCGGTCTCCGGCGAAAAGCACAGCTAGAGGAAGGGTTGGAGAGGGAAAACAAGGGGAAACGACGGAGGCTCACAGAGGGGTCGAACAGAGTCGAAGTCGAGGCCGGGGAAGCACGGACGGCGGCGAATCGAAGACGAGGTCGTCGGCGGCCGAAGGTTGAAGAAGAGCTCGAGGGCGACGCAACAGGGCTTCCGGCGGGGCGCGGCTCCGTGGAGAGGAAGGGGAGGACGCGGCGGTGCTTCTGGGCTGATCGAGGGAACGAGGGGGAGGCAATGGCCGCAATGGTGCTCGTCGTCGGCGGCGGGTGTGTTCGGTCGAGGTGCGGAGGCGAGGGAGAGAGCAGGGGGGAGTGAGAAAGGTCGGGCGGATCGGGACGATGCCGGGGTGTTCACCCACGCGTCCAGAGGCTCGGCGGTAAGCAGGAGGAGGCGTGGCGCCTCACGCGCGCGTGCGCTGTCCGGCCTCTGCCTACTGGCAGAGGTTAGGGATGACTGGCACCAGGCCAGGTGGGCTGGGCCACCACAGGTGAGGCCCAGGTTTGTTTCCTTCTCTCTCTCTTTTATTTAGTTTCTGTTTTCTATTTTTCTGTAATTGTTTTGACTTAATTAAAATGCTAAGGCATTTTCTAAAACCCTGAAAATAATTGTGGGCTCTATATGGAATATTTCCAACAGCCCTCACTTAAGTTCAGAATTATTTGGACATTTAAGATATTGTATAGCATTTAATTGTCCAAATTCAAATACGTATGAATTAACTCCAAAATCCAGAAATGTCCTAGAAATGTGTGCATCATTTTTGGAAGAAGTTTTCACCCATTCCAAAATTGATGAACTTTTCTAAAAGCCATTTTGGGTAGATGGAAAAGATTTAATTTGATCCTAGTTGTATTTCACTTGCTGCTAGGTTTTATCAGTCCCCATTTCAAAATTAATAGATGTTGAAAATGATGCATGGATGCAATGCCACTAATTACAAGAAGATTTCTAGGGCTGTGACAACTCACCCCCACAAAACAAGTATCGTGTCCCGAGATTCAAGAAGTGAAGTAAGAAGACAGAGGGGTCACAAAACTATCACAGTCTTCACGATCCAGATGTCTTTCTCGAGGATGTTGATTCATTGCATCACCTTGATCTCAACGTCTTGCTTTGAGAACTACATCCAACATGACAACGAGTGGAAAGGGAGAATTTAAGAAGAATCGACCTTCCTGAGGTTCGAGAAACTTAGGATCATCTTAATGATCACAAGATCAACTCATGGAATGAGACATAGTAACATCTCTCGAGCTGAGACATGAAACACAGATCAGGAGTGATGGAAAAGACGTAGATGACAAGGTTCTACTGGCTAGGCAAAAATTCCATGCTGAAAAGGATGGTGCATGAATTTCAAAGTAGCAAGGAAGTAATTGCCATGATTCCATAACGGGACACCTTAGGGAAAGGTGACTCGTAGAGCATTTCCCTTAAGTGGCAAAAAGAATTACTTTTGATACAAAGATCATTGAAACTCTTTATACCAGCCTGAGGTAATCACAATCGATCGTTGGAAGGGGTTCGAAAGAATGGCATACTCCGACTAGGATGGATGATATGGACTATCTTGTTGAAGACAACGCAATGGATGATTTTTGCATATCATCGGAAATGGATGGGACCCATGGTAAGTCCACTTTTGAAGATGATCCTGAACAACAACTACTGAGGTGCACGCTGGGAACAAAATGCAAATGTTGGGAATGATTCTGGTAACTGGGGAAGAGCTCAACAGTCGAGAGTGAGTCCACTGTTTGAAAAGGTTATAACATAACCGAGGGAACTAGAAGCAAATCCCAGTTAACGCCAACGGTAAAACCTGGCGCTTGCGCGTGCTCTCAAGAACTTCAGCATCTCCATATTCATCAAGGTTTTACCAATATCTGTGTCAAGGATCCTGGAAACACAACATACCACCATGATGAATGGTGATGGATGATGCAGATGCAAAGGAAGATAACACTTACTCAGATTTCACCTTAGCGAGACCAAGGAAACAAAATATGGATGATCGACCGAGAGACAATTAGCACTCCGCTTCTAATCTTCTCCTTGATGTGCTAGGATAACCCATTTATTGATATGGTTTGGTATCTAGGACATCAAGTAAAAGGTCGGACTTCGGGAGCACAAGAATCCGTAAGGATTAACTACGGAGGTAAATCCTACGAAATCCTCATGGAAAGGTGGCCAACTTTCCTCAATCGAGATACTACAATAATAGGTCTTCCGGCTAGATGTGTTGGCCACGACATCCACTTTACCGGTTATCGAGAGACCAATATTATAGTTCTTGGAAAATGCTCCAACCATCATATCTGCCTGAGATTCAGATCTGGTTGGTGTCAGGATATTCCAGACTCATCGAGTCTAGAAAGGAAAATGAAGGTTTGCAACACAAATCGACGAGACGACGTTGTGAGATTCTCGGGGGAATGAACTACGGTAGTAAGCTCCAAAACATGAGCCGGTTCTGCTACAAGCATGTGAACATGTTGTCCTAGACAAGCATGGTCACCTGGTAGTCTTAAAATGAAACACTACCGAATTCAGGGGGAACCATCAACAAGGATATCGAAGTCCTTGTGCCGGTGTCAAAACCAGCGGATCTCGGGTAGGGAGTCCCGAACTGTGCGTCTAAGGTGGATGGTAAAAGGAGGCAGGGGACACGATGTTTTACCTAGGTTCGGGCCCTCTTGATGGAGGTAAAACCCTACGTCCTACTTGATTAATATTGATGATATGGGTAGTACAAGAGTAGATCTACCACGAGATCGGAGAGGCTAAAACCCTAGAAGCTAGCCTATGGTATGATTGTATGTATATGATCTATCGACTAGCCTGGCCTCGGTTTATATAATGCACCAGAGGCCTAGGATAACAAGAGTCCTAGCCGAATACGCCGGTGGGGAGGAGTCCTTGTCTTGATCGCCAAGTCTTGTGGAATATTCCTTGTATGCGGCAGCTGTCCGAACTGGCCCATGAGTATACGGCCATGGGGGTCCTCGGCCCAATCTAATAGATCGGGAGATGACGTGGTGAGTACCCCCTAGTCCAGGACACCGTCAGTAGCCCCCTGAACTGGTCTTCAAGTTAGGGATGCTCCTCTATTCTTCCGAACAGTTCTTCATCTTCGGTTGACGGTCTTGAAAACTGGTTCAACAAATCTTCTCATCTCTCGATCTTGAGGATCGCCGAAATGCATTCGGCGAGTTTACACGTCGGCTATCCGAGGAGCCCCTTTAAGTTTTTGGCCTTTATCAATCTTGTTATTTTTACGCCACACCTCGGATTTGAAATTGTTCCCGGGCGGCAGCGTCCTCTTGTGTCCGAGCTCCAATGCCGGACTGCATTCGAGGTATCTTTTGCAGCCGAGCACCAACGCCGGACCTCTTCCCAGCTCTAACGCCGGAATGTATCCGAGCTCCAACGCCGGACAGTGTCCCAGCTCCAACACCGGACTATATCTGAGGTGTCATATGACCGTGGTTCAAAAAAGTTGAAGGAGTTTAGCCGAGCTTAATGCCGGAAATGCCCTCTATGGAGCCAGCCACTAGCACCCGAGTTTTATGCCGGACTGCTTCCGAGGTGGTGCACCACCCCGACTGTGGGCCGATTTTTTGTCAATATTTTTTATTATTGCAATTTATTCTCTGCCGAGATATATGGCCAGTAGCCCTCAAGGTGTGTATCGGTCTAAAACCCGAGATGCACCTGAAGGATGACGTAAGACCGCTGATCCCAGTAGCCGCTGAGACTCAGGTTGATTTGCAAAATCGGCTTGAGGATCAAGTCCTAGCTCGGCAGAATACTTCGGGACACAAAAAGCGGCGTGCTTAGTCCTCGAGACTCAGGTTGGGTGCGGCCGACCAACCTAAGGATCAAAATCTCCTCGGCAACTGTATTGCACTTAAAATTTTCTGCATTGAACAGGCAATGCAGTAGCCCCCGAGACACTGGTCGGGTGGCAACACCACATCAGGGGATCGATGTGCCCCTTTAATATTTGTAAATAATAAGGCCGAAGCCCAGTAGCCCCCGAGCCTTAATGCGGACATGGGTAGCCGAATTAAGGATCGATATCCATAGTAAAATCACAAATTATGTGTAATGACTCTATGTATCCAAGTACTTTACGTCATTAATGCTTGGATCCGCATTGTACAAAACTTCGTTGACCGACCATCGGCTTCCACCTCCTCGGCTAGTAGCCGAGGAGTGTTTGTCCTACTTTATAAAGCCTTTATGAGGGCAAAGATTTACGACAAACAAGGCAATCTGGCCATACGGTTTTATGAACAAAGGTACGCAGAGAGATATGTTATATTACTGTTTAACATAAGAAAATGTCTTCCAAAGAAAATGGTCCCGCTATCGGTTCCTTTCTTTGGGTTGTCATGCTAAGCATGATCATGCAGCCTCAGCTCTAATGTAAGAGCATAATATCGAGGATTTAGTTTGGGAGGCCAGTTAATAGCCCCCGGTAGTGTTCGGCGACAGTCGGGGTCAAGCTGTAAACACTTCGGCCAATGTTATGAACGGCCCATCATTTAACATAGTCATCGGATCGCTGACCAGTTTACGCTTATTTGTGAAAGTCAGTTTTCGGCTTTCTCCACTGAGGTGCTTAACCATGTGAGCTGGAAGCACAATCGCAGTGGTTCTCCCTTTGCACGCCTAGCCGAACAAAATGGAACGTTGGAAGCAAGTGCAGGAGCCGGGCAACCCAACTATTGACCGAATACACAATTCGAAACCGATGCATATATAGCAATATCTGAGAATGTTTTTGCCGAATCCCTAAAGGTGTCCGGCGTTGCACTGCGAGACTAATGCTGGAAAAGCACAAATAGTTTAAAAGTGCCAAAAAGCTTGGAAAACCAAGAAACGACAGTAAAAACATGACGTCCGCACAATATCAAGTGTTCGGTGCCAATCCAAAAGTTGGTCTTAGAAAAAAGAAGTGCTTCTGTCGTGCTTTAACATGATATATCCTATCTCAAGACTTTGAGCGGGTCAGCCTACGGCTTCAACCTCCTATCCCGAGGGTGGAGTACTTCTCATCAGGCCAGTTTAGCAAACTAAACTCTAGCGGCTTTGAGAGAGAAATTAGGCTCCTCGGCTAGTGACCGCACACTCGTGTCAAAAAAAAGGAGTGATAAATAATAATAATAAAACTTTGCAACGACTAAGAAGAAGAACACTTATTATAAAGCGGCTCAAATAAACTTAAGAGCCCCCAAGTGACTTGGGTAGAAGAATGATTGCATGTACTGAAGTACTTATATCATATCTATGTTCAACCGAACTTTAAACGCGTCTTAACCAACCGTCAGCTTCTCCCTCTTCGGTCAAGGACCAAAAAGTGTTATGTACTCCATCGGTCGAGAATATCGACGGTGTTTCCAATAACCAGGCAATCAGGCCATAAGGCTGTAACAGACAAAGCGTGCTCAGGGAACTTATGCTATATTACCATGAAGTGTAACAAGAATCTTGGAAGAAAATAGTACCCCCACCGATACCTTTCTTCGGTGCTCATTGTTATTATGAGACTTGTGCAATAGATTTTTTGTACTCATGAGTTCCGTTGTGTGCCGACCATCATTGAAAACTATAAGAGCGCTAGCTTTCGGCTTCACCCAGTCTGAGGTCCGGCTCGGGCGACCCGATCGTGACAATCGCAGAGGTGCTCCCTTTACTCCCTAGTCGAACAATCGGGAACGTAGGGGTAAACACAGGAGCGAGGCAACCCAGCTTGCAAATCGCTTAAGTCAATATGGTGCATATTGTGGCATAATACACGAACAAGGAACGAAGCCGTACAAGTATAATCATATGCAAGTGGAAAAGCTTCATGAAGGAAGCCCCCAAATGAAGGTACTTGAATTTATGCGTCACAAACAAAGTTTGGAAAGGAAATTTTTTACAAGCAACTTTTTTCCAAAAAGGCATAATGCTTGGTCGAACCGAACGCAAGTTAGAAATTAAAGCTTTGAGCATGAAAGCGACTTAGCTGGTTAATGTGTTCGGTATTGATGACGCTGTCCGAGCTTGATGCGGGGCAAGGTTCCATCCCCCAAGCTAGTCCTGAGGTGGTGGAGCGGAGAGCTTGACACACCGAAGTGGTGACATAGCACGGTCAATGCAGACCGGCAGAGTGACGCCGAAGTCCCCGGATCATTTTTCCTGTGCACAAAAAATAGTGCAAACTGGAGATAATAGTAATAATGATAATTAAAAAAAATGTTGCATAATAAATAATTTATGCAAAGTGAGGAATAGAAGAAATATGGCCTGGCGCCGAAGTCAATGTCGATGCAGGGCGTCGGCGTGATGTAGTAAAGGCGTGGCAAAGCCTGAATTCACAGGTCGGTCCGAGCTCCAGATGTGGCGTTCGCCGAACTATGTACGGAAACTGATCGAACCACCACGCGACCTTCGTTAATGCGGTCACCATTTGATAGACCTGTCTACATATCATGGATAAACCAGAGTAATAATTCCTTGGGAAAAATGAACCCAAACAAGCAAAAAATACTGGGATTAATAGCACCTGGTTTATTTGTTGTAGCAATCCGAAGGAAGGTGCCTCCGCACACCCATTGCCTGATGGGCGATAAAATGACGGCATGGCAATGCTGGTAACGGTTGACTCGCCGAGGCAAAGCCCTCGGCCCGGCTAACGTGACGGAGCTGGTCGTCTAGTGACGCCAAAGTGTCTGGAGTAGGTTGATGAAGAGATGGCGAAGCCCCCGGTCCAGCCGAGATGTCGAAGCCTCGATGTCAGCCGATGAGTCGAAGTAGGTCGGCGTGATGGACACTAGCTTGAAGAAGCAATAGTGCGGCCCTGTCGCTGCAGGTCGTGACGTGGTCGATGCCGGCTTGATGAAGCGACCGTGCGGCGATGCCGGTATGCCCGCTCCGTGTAATCCGTGGGGCGGCGATGTTGATGATGATTTATTCTTCGCGATGCCGGACTCTTCTCGGCTTGCCGAGATGATGATCCGAAGAAGTTGAGCTCGGCTAAAGTGATGACGTGTCTAGCGCAGGTCGGCAGCCATGGAGTAATATTGCCGGACTGGTTTGACACTAGCATGATGTTGAAGATCATGTTCAAAAGATCTTAAAGTTAGTGGGATGTGTTCGGGAACAAAACACAATACCCCATACAAATCTTCCTTCAAAAGGGATGTCCGAAATCCCGTTCATAAAAAAGATGAACTCGGGTCGGATTCATTTTCGCGCAGAAAACAGACCCAAAAAGTGATGCACTAATGGGAAGGTTCCCGGAGTTTGGACAGTCGGATCGAGCTGAAATTTTGAGAGGTGGTAGATATAGGAATTCCGCAGCCGATCAATGGTTGGATCTTCCAAAGGACGTCCGAGCTAGAAGCTGGACACCACGCCCTGAACTCATCCAAATTCCCATCCAAATTTAACAGGGCTCCGGTATATCATGGATTGCCAGAGATTCCTCTATCGGAACTCGACGAAATTTTCCAGGCTTGTTATAGACTCAATTCCACACAATTCCACCAAAGCGATCGTCAAAGCGATACTCGAGGAGGTGGTGGCGGGAGATACGAGTTCGCTGTCCAAAAAAAACAGCACGGTCGCTTGAGGGCAATGCTGACATTGAGCCCCCGAGCTCCATAGATGATTCCTCCGTGATCTTGATAGAGATTGGAGTTGATGTTTGATGAAGGCCCTCGTTCGAACATGGTGATCCGAACACGGGGCGCAATTCTTGGTCGAACCAAGGTGACCAGTTGAACTGGTGACAGAGACGCCGAAGTCGCAGTTGATCTGCCGGCGAGCCATCGATCCTTTTGTCGATCACACAGCGGAACTCTCAATGAAAGCACCAATGTCGGTGTCAAAACCGGTAGATCTCGGGTAGGGGGTCCCGAACTGTGCGTCTAAGGTGGATGGTAACAGGAGGCAGGGGACACGATGTTTTACCCAGGTTCGGGCCCTCTTGATGGACATAAAACCTACGTCCTGCTTGATTAATATTGATGATATGGGTAGTAAAAGAGTAGATCTACCACGAGATCGGAGAGGCTAAACCCTAGAAGCTAGCCTATGGTATGATTGTATGTATATGATCTATCGACTAGCCTGGCCTTGGTTTATATAATGCACCAGAGGCCTAGGATAACAAGAGTCCTAGCCGAATACGCCAGTGGGGAGGAGTCCTTGTCTTGATCGCCAAGTCTTGTGGAATATTACTTGTATGCGGCAGTTGTCTGAACTGGCCCATGAGTATACGGCCATGGGGGTCCTCGGCCCAATCTAATAGATCGGGAGATGACGTGTTGAGTACCCCCTAGTCCAGGACACCGTCAACTTGTGTAGGTCTAACTCTTAAGAAGAAACTTCTTCTCCTTGAACAAATCAATCAGTGGCTTGGTGTGCTAGGGATCCGTATAGAATGTAGATGATTAGTCTATCAGACCATAGAATACTTCACACATGCATGACTGACTTGGGATGATTCCAGAGGAAGCAAAAACAAACTTTCTCGAATTCACGGCGGCAACTTACATCAGATGCACATGAATTAGAGGAAGTCACATCTTTCAACCGGACATATGCTTCATGATCGGGACATGAGGGCAATGCTTATAAAGTTTCCAACACTAGTGTAATGTTCAACGTGAATCATGGGGGAGACAAAATGTTGCTGATGGGCTCAAGAACAACTCATCAGAATTTCCATATCACTGGACTTCCACCATCATGTGAACACGATGATAGTATTGGTCAGACCAAAAGATGTAATGGTGTATGCTCGAGGGATCAGCCATGGGTAAGACAACATTACAATTATCATTGGTTCTGATTTGATTTGATGCTAGCCCATACTCAAATCAAGGATTGGTTAAGACAATAGCATCGACAGTTGATCACGAGGATCAATCGATGAAGATGTCCTCTTTATTCAACACACACACACCAAAGATATCCCTTAACATGATCTAAGTTAGACAAGCTTTTATCTTCCAACTCTCCAAGTTATTGTTTAGCTTAACCAACTATCATAGGGGTATCCAATACAGATTCTTGGAGAATGGGTGGTTTGGAGGAAAACCCAGCATGATCATGAACTAAAAATAGCGATCAGGTGACAGGTGGGTGATACCTCCGAGAAGATATTCGGAAAATCACGAACCACCGATATGTTATTAAGCTCGAGAACAATCTTGCTTTTCAGGGCAAGACGATATGATCAAGGAGCGAGGGATTATCACAGTCCTAACTCATTGGTCGATGAGTGAACCCGGAAATATGGACTAGGTAGCACAATCAATCTTAGGATGGTGATTTAATTACCAGCACGCTAAGAATGAGAGTATTGTCCATTAACTACCAAGCAACGGAGTTGCTAGGAATATTGCTTTCACACATCATGGTTCACTTGTCGGCATTCCGGTTATAACAACACGGAACTGAGGAATGAACAATGATGGCAAGAAGTATTACTGCGTCAAGAATTCATATGAGGTGGTGCAATTCTCATGACAGTCCTAACATAAAAGGGGTAATACTCCAGGGTAGAACAGAGCAAAAGCTTGATGGCATTTGATCTGCAGAACACAACTACTTTGACCCAATCCTGGATATGGATGAGGTACTGGAGTTTGTTTCTCCTAGTCATTCTGAAATAGAATGGCTTGACAGACCACAAGAATAATAGGCATCGATGAACACGAATGCACAACTATTCCTGACTATCAATTTATAGATGATGGTCGGAATACAGCTGAGAATGGACAACTCAAGGAGCATATAACATTTTGAGTTGTGGATTCATGGGTTAGTATGTCGAACGAGTTCAACATTTTTCTTCCGGATAACCCATGCAGAAAGGTAGAACTGGCAGAATCACAATTATGAATGGAGAACTCCTCAGGAGTACTCTAATAGTGATCTTTTGGTTCAAAGAACTTTTGCCTTAATGGTTCATGGTATTTGGAAGAAGGAAATACCACAGACCTCGAGGACTATTGCAAAGGTTACTAATATCTTAAGGGAACTAGCAAATACTAACGACATGAAGTAGGGTGAATCTCGGGTTCAAAAACCCAGGAATAGAATATCTACTACTAAATGGCATCACGGGATGCTTTCAAGAATGGTGGCCAGAATCATCACACTGGGGATGCAAAGCATTGCTAGATTACCAGGTGATACTCTAGACACCTAGGGTCATAATAATAGCTCCAACATAAATGCCGAGGCAGCGGAGTACCTCATCAGACGGATTAGTGTGCTTAAACTGGCCCAAAAGGACATCGGGAACTGGGAGGAAGGATTTGCAAATGCATCAGATTATTTAGAAACCTGAGATGACTCGGACAGCATAACGGCTGTAAATGCTCAAAATGATTTGAGACATCCTTCAAAAATGGTGGCATAACCACTCAACATCACAATATCAAGGTTCTGAGACCAATTATGAACATATGGAAATAGTAGGAACTGAACTGAGGCTTGAAACTATCAATTCTATAAGTCTATGGATTAGTAACACGTCATCCTGATAGATAGATGAGAAGGCCTAGTTCTTAATCCCCGTAGAAAAGAAGAGGTTGACTCAGATCAGAAGGCATAGGGTAAAGGAGTAAACAGAGCCTTACGTTCCCTTCCACAATCAATTCCCTTACATAACTAAAGCATTTCTAGACTCGACTTCGACCAGTTTGGCTTGGTAATCCTACAGGCAGTCAGGCTCTGATACCAAAGCTGTCAGGACCCCGGTTCCAAGTCACATCGATCTAGCCGGTAACGCCTCATATCACTTTGCGGCCTCACGCACGGTATTCCGACAGGTGTTGCCTTACCATGGCCCGGGACCGTTTGCGCCTTTTGGCTCACGTATATGATAGTGTCGCTAGCATCCATATGACAGAGAACCCGGGCCGACATGGCTAGTCGTGAACCCAAAGCGGCACTAACCTATGGGGACAGGCATACATGAATCACATCGAGCATGTCGGTCAGCAGCATGTGAATCTGGGCTGTAGCACTGGGCTAACAGGACTCCGGGAACCCGGGCTGTAGCAGGCTAGGCAGGACTCCGGATGTCACCGTGTGACATTTCCCCGAAGGGACAGACACAGGAACGAAGTGAAACACATGCCGGCCAGTCAAGTGTCCTGAGCAGTAGTGCTGGGCTAGCAGGACTCCGGTGAACCGGGCTGTAGCGGACTACTATGGCTCATGGAAGCACTAGACTACATTTCCCCATAAGAGATGCTGCCATGGATAAACAACTAGATTGTCGGATCCCACACATACCAAGCATTTCAATCATACACACAATATGCTCGATATGTGTAAATACAACATGGCATCACAACATAACTCTACAACTCAAGTATTTATTGCTTAGGCTCCGAGGAGCGAGATATTACAAACATGGGTCTCATGACCCAACAATCACAGCATACAAATCAAGCACATGCGGAAGCTTAACATGTCTGAGTACAGACATCTTCAAATGGAAAAAATCTAAGAACCCTGACTATCTACCAGATCCTACCGACGGCACAAGATCGTAGCTGAGGTATCAAGCTAAACGTCGAAGTCCACACGGAACTACTAGCGAGACTGAAGCCTCTCTACAAAAAACATAAATTAAGCAAACGTGAGTACAATTGTACTCAGCAAGACTTACATCAGAACTAACTACATATGCATCGGTATCAACAAAGGGGGTGGTGGAGTTTAACTGCGGCAAGCCAGCTTTGACTCAGTGGCTAACCTGAACTACGACTGCAAGCAACTCTTTGAGGTGGCGCACACGAGTCCACATATTCACCATTCAATACACCACTATGGATCCGCTCCCGTCTCCCTACGAGAAGGCCATCCATAGCACTCACACTTATCTTGCGAATTTTATAGCATCCACTTTCACTTGTCTATGAACTATGCAAGGGGTCCAAGTTTCCATATCCGAGGAATCCGGATATTCGTATAGATATTGATAACCCCGCAGGGGTGTACTTCTGCACACACGCTCCCACCACTTACCGTCGTTTACACGACATGTACTCGGCAACCTTCATGCGGAAGCCCAACGAGGGTGTCGGCCATGGCCTACCTAAACACTTAAGTCTCTAGTCCAGGTTTATTGCCTATCCAGGTTCCATCCGCAGGGAGTCCGGCCGAGGTATCCACATACGGCCCCGAACGATGAGTACAGGGTTCCGAGACACCAAACGGGCGCCCGGCATGCTCGGCCACGGTGTATCTACTGCAACATAGCCCACCCCTGTGGGCTATAACCACCTTGGTTGCCATGATTGCCTTGATTACCTTGAAGTCCTGAGCCATAACTGCCTCCACCATAACCCGACCCATGAATATCGGGTCCTGAACCGCCGCCCGGTCCATGACCATCTTGGAAAAGATTTGAGTTTTTGCACTCCCTCATAATAAAGCAATCCTTGCAGAGGTGCGTAGCTGGCTTTCTCGCGTCCCGTGTCTTGGGCAAGGCTGATTTTACAGGTACTCAAGATTGATACCTGATCCACCACTCCACGGGGGCGATTTACCCTTACGACGCTGACCGTTATTCTGCGTGTTGGTGTTAGCCACAAAATCCAAACTGTTATCCGCCTTGCGCTTACCGTTGTTTCCATGGCCTGCCGGGTTATGCTGTAGCCCTTTGGTGTTGCTGCTCTTTTTCCCTTCCCCAGCTTTTCATCGTCAAACTCGGGATCTTTGGTACTATCAGAGTTAGGATACTTAACCAGAGCTGCCATAAGTGTCCACATGTCACCAAAGTGACGCTTGAGCCGCCCTAACTTCAGTTTAAGAGGCATGAACCGACAATTGCCTTCCAATGTCAAAACTGTTGTATCAGCATTGATGCGTTCCGATGAATGCAGAATCGCTGAGACCTTACACACCCAATGGGTTGTTGATTCACCTTATTCTTGGAGACAGGCGGCTAAGTCCACAATTGACATGGGCTGCTTGCACGTATCTTTGAAATTCTGGATAAACCGGGCCTTTAACTCGGCCCATGATCCAATGGAGTTAGCTGGTAAACTTTTCAGCCAAGTACGAGTTGTTCCTTCCAACATCATGGTGAAGTATTTAGCACATGCTGCATCATCCACATACAGCATCTCCATCGCCATCTCATAGCTCTCAACCCATGATTCGGGGGGTAAATCGGAAGTGTAATTGGGCACCTTACGAGGACCTTTGAAATCCTTGGGCAGCCGCACGTTACGTAAAGTCGGGGTGAGACACGGCACCCCCAAAGAGCTGAAAGCAACACCTGGTTCCACTGAAGTATTTGGACAGATCGGAGTAAGCTGACGGGCCACGTACTGCGCTGCTAGCTCGGCTTCTCGACGTGCTCTACCGTGATCGACCACGTCCTCGGCATTAGCACCACCGCCCGCCCGGTTATGCCCTCGAGGCGGGTCATGGTTCCGCGCACTGCTTGACACAGCCGGTTCATCAATATGCCTACTGTAACTCCGGCCTGGGCAGGGGGGGTGGAATGAATCCTCTCACGACTGTACGACTAAGCCTGCTACTGAGTCAAAGTTGTCTGAAGTAGCTCCCTAGCCCGTCGTGTCTCAACCGCTACGGGGGACTCGCCTTCGACCGGGAGGGCTGCTAATCGTGAAGCGGTGGCAACTATGTTATCCAAGGGGTTGGAGTAATGACCCGGAGACGTTGACACATGCTGCAACGGGACATTCGGACGAGGCGGGTCCATTCTGCGTGGCTGAACCAGCGCCCCCGTTCCAGGTGCTTCTACCCGGTTTACCACTGGCTAGTTACTGGTTCCTGCTCCCGGCTTGTTAAAGAGATTCCTTGCCACATAAACCAGAGGCAGGTGAGACCGGTACCTTCTCCTCATTACATCGTTTGACGCGTTCTGATCCAACATAAGCCGATAAGCCTGCGCATCCAACTCGGCCCGCTCTATAGCCATCCTGGTGTTCTCGGCTATCAGGTCTGCCTTGGCTTGAGCTATTTGATCCTTCACCTTCGGAACTTCTATGTTATGCTAATCCTGATTTGACAGGTTAACTTTAGCCAGCAGTGTTGCCAAAGTGTCGAATAAATTGGATAAAACCTGAGCCGGTGATTGCGCAGGGCCTCCTTCCCCAGCTGCTGTTGTTGCTGCTGGACCGGAGATCATTGCTCCTGCGGTTGAAGAATGTTGTGCTGACTGTGTACCGGCCATGAAGATCGCAACTCGGCTTGGCGGATCGAAGGGATCCGGAATATTGTCGCCATCATAACTGCCCCCAAACTGGCCATCTTGTAGTGGGTACAATGACTCGGTCTCTCTAGTAGATGACTCGTCATCAGAATAAACGACGGTTTCACCACTGCATACTGATCTATCCTTAGATTGCACTCCGTGGACGACTCTCACAAAGGCATGCTTCATGGTAGGCTGAACCTGGGCGGATCTCGCACGCTGAGTCGTTTCGACAATGTCGGTGCAAATGTCCGGCTCAAGGCCCTGTTCGCCGATCTTGCCAATGAAAACGTGAATACCACCGAAGGGGAACCGATATCCATACTCAATTGAGCCGGCCTCGGGGCCCCAGCCTGCTTCATCGATGTAGAGCTTGCCGCGATGACTCTTGGTCATCCGGCCCACAGCGTATCCCTTGAGCCCTTCGAAGCTGCCCTCTAAGAACGTGAAACCATCGTGCAACATCCCCACGGCAGGCGCCAACTGTCGTGGTTTTGTCATGGCAAATGTCCTAGAATGAGGACTTAGTCGGGGAGCCATCGCAACGTAGTTAGCTTAAAGGGGTTAAAGCAGGACAAAGGACGCAAGGAGTTTATACTGGTTCGGCCCCTTGCAGTGAACGTAAAAGCCTAATCCAGTTGTGATGGAATTGCTAGGGTTTAGATGACCAGGGAGCGAATCCGCTTTGCCTGGCTCTCAATCTCTCTTGTTTTCTGTCCCTAAAACGCCGCCGGGTCGTCCCTTTATATACACAGGTTGACACCCAGCATTTTACAGAATCCCGGCGGGCTCATAATTGTGTCCGGCTCGGTTTCTACCCTTTCTTATCTTACAATACAAGTTATACATCTTATGGCAGTTTACATCTACCGGGCTCTAATCTGCCTTCGGGCCTTGGGCCTTCTTGTTAAACCACCTTCGTAAAGCGCCTTGCCTTCGTGGGCTTCAATAAGAATAGCTTACCATAAGTATAATCCGGCCCCTCCTGGGTGGTTTATACTTAATAGCGATATCCCCAACACCAAGGTAAGAATATGCATCACACTCATGTGCATGATGATCTCTTGCTGATGTATCAAGAGATCATTGAACTAATGATATTTCAAGATGATCATTTCAGGAAGTTCAATGATTGGCATGGCATGGATTAGGATTGTGGACAACTCAAAATGCTAAGGACACATATTGGCTCAAGCTCAAGACTCTACATTTTCATTTTAGTGATCCAAGATCACATTGAGTCCATAGGAAAAGCCAATACTATTAAAAGGGGATGAGGTGTTGCTTAATGGCTTGTGTTGGTGTCAAAACCGGCGGATCTCGGGTAGGGGGTCCCGAACTGTGCGTCTAGGCCGGATGGTAACAGGAGGCAGGGAACACGATGTTTTACCCAGGTTCGGGCCCTCTTGATGGAGGTAAAACCATACGTCCTGCTTGATTAATATTGATGATATGGGTAGTACAAGAGTAGATCTACCATGAGATCAAGGAGGCTAAACCCTAGAAGCTAGCCTATGGTATG
The DNA here is from genome assembly GCF_003073215.2 of Triticum urartu. Lineage (NCBI taxonomy): Eukaryota > Viridiplantae > Streptophyta > Magnoliopsida > Poales > Poaceae > Triticum > Triticum urartu. The sequence goes on from NC_053025.1 coordinate 250,934,304, forward strand.
ATTGTTGTATGTGGAGTTGATTGCCTACGGACTACAACCCTCCGGTTTATATAGACACCAGATAGGGTTAGGGTTACATAGAGTCGGTTACAATGGTAGGAGATCTTGAATATCCGCATCGCCAAGCTTGCCTTCCACGCCAAGGAAAGTCCCATCCGGACACGGGATGAAGTCTTCAATCTTGTACCTTCATAGTCCAGGAGTCCGGCTGAAGATATAGTCCGGCTACCCGAACACCCCCTAATCCAGAACTCCCTCAGTAGCCCCTGAACCAGGCTTCAATGACGACGAGTCCGGCGCGCAAATTGTCTTCGGCACTGCAAGGCGGGTTCCTCCTCCAAGTCCTTCATAGAAGATTGTAAACACCAAGAGTAGTGTCCGGCTCTGCAAAATAATCTTCCACATATTGCCATAGAGAGAATAATATTAACACAAATCAAATCTGCTGAAGTATTCCGCAGTGCGTCATCACACTACAGCCAAGTCCTTCACTCGAATCGTTTTCACTTTTCCACCTCAGCGTGTTTTGCGAGGCGGTTTCCTTGGCACGTCTTGTCAAAGCAGAGATCGTGTACCCCCCTTTTACGGGATTCTCATCAATACGGACGTGGGTAACCCAACCGCGCCACTTATCACGGCGCTTGGGAGGCAAGCGAGTTTTACTAGGCAGGTGGGGATGCACAACCGCATCCGCCCATATAAGGGGTCAAGGATCCACCTTTTTACCTATGCCCTCTTCCTCCTTTGTCTATCCATCTCCTGCGCACCCGAGCTCCAGCGCCCAAGCCCGCACTCCCCACCTCAACCTTCTCCAGCAATGTCCGGAGCGGGAGGCAAGTGGATGGTCTCCTCCACCACGGAGGGTAAATTCAAGAAGCTAAGGAAGGCCGGATACCTGTCCAAGGACATCGCGCACCGGCTTCCCGAAGAGGGGCAGCTTCTCCCCACCCCAAGGCCCCACGAGAGGGTAGTATTTCTCCCCCACTTCCTCCACGGACTGGGTTTCCACTCCACCCATTTGTCTGGGGGCTCATGTTCTACTACGGCCTGGATTTCCACAATCTGGCTACGAACTTCATCCTCAACATCTCGGCGTTTATCGTCGTGTGCGAGGCTTTTCTCCACGTCCGCCCCCATTTTGGCCTCTGGCTCAAGACCTTCAACGTCAAGCCCAAGGTGGTGCGTGGCAGCCAGGCGGAGTGCGGAGGCGCCATGGCGGGCAAGATGGCCAACGTCCTATGGTTCGAGGGCTCTTTCGTGGAGACCCTAAAGGGATGGCAATCCGGGTGGTTTTATATCACCGAGCCGCGTGATCCGAAATGGACCGCAGCCCCCGAGTTCCGATCCGGACCCCCCACGTGGCTTACGTCCTGGAAAGAGACGGACCTGTCGTGGGGTGACGAAAAAGAGGTGACCGGATTGCAAACATGCATACAGTCCCTCCCTGGTGAACAAGCCAGTCCGGCTTGTTAACGTAATCCAGGTTATGCTCGTCCGCCGGATCCTCCCGTGCCAACAATGGGATTTTAATCTGTGGGAGTTCGACCCGGCGCAACATCAAACCCTCAGCAGGCTCTTCGACACGACGTACGAAGACGCCTGGAAGATGCTATTCAAGGGCGCCGAGGCTCCCGCATCCGCTTCCGAGGACCACCGATACAGCTCGCAGCGTCACGCTAGCGAGGTATGCCATCTACACCTTTTAGAGGATGTTAAGCTTTTTTCATAGTTTGACTCTATGCGGGATCTAAACTCCCTTACCTTTGACAGGCTTGGCGGGCGATATCCGGACCGATTAATTGTCCGGCTCCGCTGCCCGAAGACCCAGCCCCAGCTCTACTAGCGAAGCTGCTGGTTCCGGCGCCTTATGTGGTGCCGGAGAAGAAGGCCAAGAAGAAGAAGACCACGGGGACTCGAAAGAGTGCCCGCAACATGGTGGTGTCGGACTCGTCATCTGACGAGTCTGAGACGCCCTCCTCCCGCGAAAACGAGGAGGAGGAAGAAGAAAACTCTCCGCCCCCCCAGCGGAGGGAGGAGAGAAGAGGAAGGCCACCCCAACGGGGGAGGCCGAGGGGTCTAGGAAAAGGAAGACCCCTCCGCCGGACTACGCCCCCAACGCCGAAGAGGGCAAAGAGGAGTGGCCAAACAGGGCCAAGCATCCGGCGAAATCGTAAGTTCGGATATCAGAGTAACTCATGATGTTCCTTTGTTGCACAGCTTTCCCTAATGTCGAATGTAATTATGCAGTCCGCCCCGGGCCGAATTCGACGAATCGTCGGGCGGCTCCCTGGACTCATCGGACATGAACTCAGTTCCGCCCGCCGTCTCCCCCGCACTGCAGACGACGCCGAAGTGGCATCGCGACAAGCTTCGGGGCAGGAGGAGGTGGTCCCGGAGGAGCCGCAAGGAAACCTCCCGGACTCCTGGAGTGAAGGGGATAAGGCTCCCCAGGGCTCTCAGTCCGGCTTTGTGCCGGACACCGCGCCGGAATCTTCCACAGTTCCGGACCGCGGTAGGCGAACTCCTTCCAAGAGGAGCAAGCCTTCTGAGACGGCGGCCTCCGTCCAACCGGAGGTGCCGGACAATCTGCTGGAGGTGCTTGACGATGCCTCCATCGACGAGGGGCACCGTAGTATTATGAGTACGGTGATCCAGAAGGTTCAGTCCGCCAAGAGCGGACTGACTGAAGCATGCGCTAGCCTTCTAACAGGCTTCGAGGTAAGTAAAAATATGTAAAAATATTACCGCATAGACAGTAGCCCCTGATGCTTTGTTTGGCGTTCGGAAAGAAAAGCCGAATAGAGGATCTATTAAATTTTGCAGGAGTCTAAAAAAAGAGTCAATATGCGTATGCAGGCTTCGCTGCTATCCACCGCCGCACTGACTGCGGAGGTGGGTGTCCTGAAGCAGGACCTCGAGCGGACCGAGCAAGAGCTCGGCCTTGCCAAGTGGCGGCTCGAGGAGGAAGAAGGTAAGAAAGACCTTACAGAAAAAGTGCCTATAAAAAGGCTTGATTGCAAAAAAGAGTAACAGGATTGTACTGCCTATTGTAGGGGCCACGACTGAGGTGGAGACCCTTAAGCAGGCGCTGTCTGAGGCCGAAAAGAAAACGGCCGCGGAGCGCACCGAGCGAGACAGACTTGGGGCTCAGGTCGGCGAGGTGCAGCAAGAGCTTCAGGCTCTCATGAAAAAACATGAGGGTTTGGAGCTGGAGTCGAAGGCGCAAGCATCCGAGCTTGCAACGGCCCTAGAGGCTGCCAAGTCTGCCAAGGCCGAAGCCCAAAAGGCCCTCCAAGAGTTGGAGGAGATGAGGAAGATAGCAGCGGGTAAGGCATTCTTTATGCAAAGCAGAAATATAAAAGTGAACTACCTGTTACTTACCCAAATCCGGAGCTCTCCAGGGGCATTCGCAGATCTTCCCCGCAGCGTATCCAACGCCGCCGCATTCTACCGAGCTGAAGAGGGTAGCTCAACGGAGAAGGTGTTCTGGTCTCAGTATTCTGAGGCCGGACACCCTGTGCCCGGAGAGGCCCTGCCTAGGAGCTATTTCGGGCTGGTGCGCTGGCTGGTGGAGGCCTGTCCGAGGCTTGAGGTCATCAAGCGCTCCGTCTGCATCGAAGGTGCCCGTCGGGCCCTTGCCCGTGCAAAGGTGCACTGGGGTAAGCTGGACGGTGAGAAGCTTGTGAAGGACGGGCCGCCGCCGGGGAAGGAGCATCGCAAGCCCGAGAACTACTACAAGGATGTTCTTGCAGGTGCCCGCCTTGTGGCGGATGAATGTACCAAGGATGTGATATTTGAATGAACTCACTCGTGTTTATCCTGTGCGCTGAAAACTTGTTCATATGCGCTAAGCAATGCTTATTGAATTTAAAATATTACTTTCTGTGCGGCCGTTTATCAAAAATTGAGAGATGGCCAGTCGTCGGCTTCTGCCCCCGTGCCACTAGTGCTGGGGTGTTCGGGATAAACCTGAGCGCTCTTTTTCCCATAGTTGGGTCCTTCGAGGGAGGCGCTCAACACAACGAACCAGGCAATCGGACTATAATACTTGAACACTCTCACTTAGCCATAGAACTCTATAATTTTAAATTTCGGCGAAGCCCCTAGTTCGGAAGACCGAGTTCGGGGAACTATCCACGCCTTGGCCGGACAAAGGCAGCTCCTCGCTCGAAGCGGCATAAGCCTTTAGGGACTCGAAAACCCTCTCGAACAGCGACCGGTCTCTCGCCACATCATGACAGTCAGTTTTAGCTTTCTCCACTGAGGTGCTTAACCCAGCTGAACCGGGGCACAATCGTAGTGGTTCTCCTAGTGCTACCTTAGCCGATAGAGCGGAACGTAAGGCACCAAAACATAGGAGCCGGGCAAACCCAACTATTGAGCCAAATCATGATTCGGAGCCAATGCTTATACTGCTATAAGTTCGGGGTGCCGCACTTGTGAAAGTGTACGGACTTCTCACACCATTATGAGGGGTACTAAAGCCCCTGGCGTGTTTGCCGTACCATCATGTACGGGTGCAATCATGTCATTTAATAAACATAAATGTGAAAAGAAGATAATGCAAAAAATAGACAAGAAGCTAAGCATTGTTTATAGAGAGGCTATTTATCAAAGCCGAACGATACAAATAGTGTGGTAAGCAAAAGATATTGGACTATTTAGTATGTCCTGACCAGGGGCAGGCCGCGGAATTGTATTTAAAACAGGTATACCGCTCGTAACAGAGACCACCTGGGAGTTCCATAATGCGGCATGGCTTGTCTGCCTCCCTGGATCTTGCATCGTTTGTGTGGCAGTCGAATTGCCGAACAGGTCGTCCGAAGTATGGAGTCCTGAAAGTAAGAAAAAATTAAAAAAAGAATCCGGCAGCCCCTAGTACGTTTTAAGCCGTATTTTGGGCGTGCCGTTATTGTGCCCCTTCCCCTGTGCCCATGGTATTTCAAGGGCGTAGTTATGTACGCGAGGTACTGGTTTCGCTATGTCGCGAAAGCTGGGGTTGGGGCCGCATTGCTACGCTTGCTCAGAGTGTGCCAGGCGGTCCTGCTGTGGGTTACTCCGGGCGCGCTTGGCAGTGTCTGGCTTTTTAATGGCCGGACTGGAGAATTGCCTGAGAAGGCTACTTTGTACCTCCGCTGCGAGAGCCGCCGTATGCTCCTCCATACGAAGGGAGTGTTCGGTGTTTCCGTTGACCATAATTACTCCTCGAGGGCCTCGCATCTTGAGCTTGAGATATGTGTAGTGTGGCACCGCATCGAACTTTGCGAATGCGGTTCGTCCGAGCAGGGCGTGATAGCCACTGCGAAACGGGACTATATCAAAGATTAACTCTTCGCTTCGGAAATTGTCCGGGGATCCGAAGACCACGTCAAGTGTTACTGAGCTTGTACAGTTGGCTTCTACACCTGGTATAACGCCTTTAAAGGTCGTTCTTGTGGGCTTAATCCTTGAGGGATCTATGCCCATTTTCCGCACTGTATCCTGATAAAGCAGGTTCAGGCTACTGCCGCCGTCCATGAGGACTCTTGTGAGATGAAATCCATCGATGATTGGGTCGAGAACCAATGCGGCGAAGCCGCCATGACGGATGCTAGTGGGATGGTCCCTTCGATCAAAGGTGATCGGGCAGGAGGACCATGGGTTGAACTTTGGGGCGACTGGCTCCATCGCGTATATGTCCCGTAGCGCACGCTTCCGCTCCCTCTTGGGAATGTGGATTGCGTATATCATGTTCACTGTCCGCACTTGTGGGGGAAAGCCCTTCTGTCCATTGTTGTTCGGCGGCTTGGGCTCCTCGTCGTCGCTATGCATCCCCTTGTCTCTGTTGTCGGCCCTTAACTTGCCTGCCTGCTTGAACACCCAACAATCCCTGTTAGTGTGATTGGTTGGCCTTTCGGGGGTGCCATCTATCTGGCACAAGCGATCGAGTATTTGGTCCAAACTGGATGGGCCCTGAGTATTCTTTTTGAATGGCTTTTTCCGCTGACCGGATTTATAGCCTTTGAATCCGGCATTGACTGCCGTGTCTTCATTGATGTCGCTGCTAACACGGTGTTTTTGCTTATTCCGACGTGTCCTGCCACTTTTGTCCTTGGTATCCGAATTACCAGGGTTCTTTGATAAGTTGTTACTGCGAGCTAGCCAGTTGTCTTCTCCCGCGCAAAAGTGGGTCATGAGTGTCGTGAGGGCTGCCATGGATTTCGGCTTTTCCTGTCCCAGGTGCCAGGCAAGCCACTCGTCGCGGATGTTATGCTTGAAGGTTGCTAGGGCCTCTGCGTCCGGACAGTCGACTATCTGGTTTTTCTTTGTTAGGAACCGTGTCCAGAATTGTCTGGCCGATTCCTCTGGCTGCTGAATTATGTGGCTTAAGTCGTCGGCATCCGGTAGTCGCACGTAAGTGCCCTGGAAGTTGTCGAGGAATGCGGCTTCCAGGTCCTCCCAAGAACCGATTGAGTCTGCTGGCAAGCTGTTAAGCCAATGCCGGGCCGGTCCTTTAAGTTTGAGCGGGAGGTATTTGATGGCGTGTAGATCATCGCCGTGTGCCATGTGGATGTGAAGGAGATAATCCTCGATCCATACCGCCGGATCTGTTGTGCCATCGTATGATTCGATGTTTACGGGTTTGAAACCCTCTGGGATTTTATGATCAATTACTTCATTCGTGAAGCATAGCGGGTGTGCGGCGCCTCTGTACTGGGCTATATCACGACGCAGCTCGGAAGAGCTATGTCTGTTGTGTTCGGCCCGGCCGGATTTGTTGTATCCGGAGTGAAGATCATTGTCACATGCCATAGGGCGCCTGCGCGATCCGTAGATCGATCTTGTTTGTCTTGCCTTATCCTCCAGTATGTCTCGTAGGTCGGGCGCATTTTCCCGTGCCTTAGTTGAGCGGCGTCGGGGCATCGCTTGGGTGGAGGGCCGAGAGGCCTCTCTGTCGCGGCCGTGAGGTGGCCAGTCTGCCATGTCATGCGCTGGTGATGTAGGTGCTTCCTCCTCTGATCGGGGTAGCGGCCTGCGCTTCGGGTAACTCTTGGAGGGGCCTTCGAGTTCATACTCTTCGGCCGCAAGGACTTCAGTCCATCTGTCAGCTAGCAAATCTTGGGCAGCTCTAAGCTATTGCTGCTTTTTCTTGAGGCTGCTTGCCGTGGCTAAAAGCCTGCATTTAAAACGCTCTTGTTCGGCGGGGTCTGATGGTATGACGAATTCGTCGTCATAGAGGCTTGCCTCGTCTTTGGAGGGAGGCGTATAGTTATCATCCTCGACCTCTCGGTCTGCCGCTCTCTCATGAGGGCTGGCTTCTCCATCTTCCTGTGCCGAATCTTGCTGAGGTGGGTGTTCTTCGGCGCTATCCAGGGTAGTATTATCTCCCGTGCCAGAATCACCGTTTTTGCTTTGGCGGGATTTAGAGCGGCGCCGCTGACGCCGGCGCTTTGGCTGTTTCTTGGGGGCGTCATCCCCCACTGTTCCATCGCCATCTCCATCTTTTGGAGTATCCACCATATATATGTCATATGACGAGGTGGCCTTCCAGCGCCCTACAGGTGCTGGTTCCTGTTCGTCTCCTACATCGTCGTCCATGTCGTCGATGTCTTCGGAGCTGAAGTCAAGCATGTAGGTTAGATCGTCGATAGTGGCTACAAAGTGGGTGGTGGGTGGGCTTTGAATTTCCTCATCGTCCGTATCCCACCCTCGCTGACCGTAGTCCAGCCAGGGCTCTCCTGATAAAGAGAGAGACTTAAGAGAATTCAGGATGTCGCCAAAAGGCGAATGCTGAAAGATGTCTGCGGCGGTGAACTCCATTATGGGCGCCCAATCAGATTCGATTGGTAGGGGCGCGGGGGGTTCGAAGTCCGGGGAGGAGTCCGGATCCTTGGAGTCACTGGTCGTGCAGAGTGTAGGGCTAGCGTTTGGCTCAATCGCTTTTGGGATCGCAGCCCCCGAGGTGACGTCCAACCGCTCATCCTCGATTGGCGCAATAGGCTCCGAGTTAGGGGCCGGAACCGATGCGTGTGCGGCCTCCAGGACACTGTCCGGGGGCAGAGCTAGATCATGCCCCTTGAGATAGTGCGGCGCGCTTGGCCGTGGCTCGAGCCCGTCGAAGATCAAGTCTCCGCGGATGTCAGCCGTGTAGTTTAAGCTTCCAAACCTGACTTGATGGCCAGGGGCGTAGCTTTCGATCTGCTCCAGGTGGCCGAGCGAATTGGCCCGTAGAGCGAAGCCACCGAAGACGAAGATCTGTCCGGGGAGAAAAGTCTCACCCTGTACCGCATCGTTGTTGATGATCAAAGGAGCCATCAGGCCTAAAGGCGACGACACAGAGGAACTCTCAATGAAAGCACCAATGTCGGTGTCAAAACCAGTGGATCTCGGGTAGTGGGTCCCGAACTGTGCGTCTAGGCCGGATGGTAACAGGAGGCAGGGAACACGATGTTTTACCCAGGTTCTGGCCCTCTTGATGGAGGTAAAACCCTACGTCCTGCTTGATTAATATTGATGATATGGGTAGTACAAGAGTAGATCTACCATGAGATCAAGGAGGCTAAACCCTAGAAGCTAGCCTATCGTATGATTGTTGTATGTGGAGTTGATTGCCTACGGACTACAACCCTCCGGTTTATATAGACACCGGATAGGGTTAGGGTTACATAGAGTCGGTTACAATGGTAGGAGATCTTGAATATCCGCATCGCCCAGCTTGCCTTCCACGCCAAGGAAAGTCCCATCCGGACACGGGACGAAGTCTTCAATCCTGTATCTTCATAGTCCAGGAGTCCAGCTGAAGGTATAGTCCGGCTACCCGAACACCCCCTAATCCAGGACTCCCTCAGCTTGCTTGCTCAAAATGCTTAGTGATATGCTCCAAAAGCCCTCAACAACTTTCTCATATCCACATATGTACCAAACCAAATGTCAAACTTGGCCCTACCAATTTGATCTATTCGGTGCCACCGAGTTCACTTGACATAGCCACTGCGAGAAACCCTAGTCACTTCGGTCTCACAGATAGGGATCTCGGTCTCACCGAGATGGGATTGCAAACTCTCTATTTCCCTTCATAAGGTATCGATCCAACCGAGATGAGCGATCGGTCCCACCGAGTTCGCTATGCAAACTCTCTTTTTCACTTTCGTAACGTTTCGCTCTCACCAAAATGAGCGATTCGGTCCCACCGAGTTTGCCTGGCCAACTCTCTGGTTAACTTATTACCAAAGTCGGTCCCACCGAGTTTGTGTAATCGGTCTCACTGAGATTACGTTATGCCCTAAACCTAATGAAATCGGTCCCACCAAGTTGACATGTCGGTCCCACTGAAAAGCCTAACGTTCACATTTTGAACTAAATAGGTTTGACCGAGTTTCATGATTCAGTCCCACCGAGTTTGGTGATTCATGTGTAACGGTTAGATTTTGTGTGGAGGCTATATATACCCCTCCACCCTTCCTTCATTAGTGAGGAGAGCCATCAGAACGTGTCTAGACTTCGATCATTCATTTTCCGAGAGAGAATCACCTACTCATGTGTGGATACCAACATATTCCATTCCAACCATATGAATCTTGATCTCTAGCCTTCCCCAAGATGCTTTCCACTCAAATCATCTTTCCACCAAATTCAAATATGTGAGAGAGAGTTGAGCATTGGGGAGACAATCATTTGAAGCACAAGAGCAAGGAGTTCATCATCAACACACAATCTATTGCCTTTTGGAGAGTGTTGTGTCCTAGATTGGTTAGGTGTCACTTGGGAGCCTCCGACAAGATTGTGGAGTTGAACCAAGGAGTTTGTACAGGCAACACCACAAAAAAGCCACATCTGTGACATTTCAGGCCGAACGATTTTTTTCTGTCATGCTTATGACACTTCTATGTCGATATTTGTGACAAAACCCGGTATCATCATAGATGTTGTGGGCTCCTACTTCTATGACAAAAAATCATGACAGAAAATGGGCTTTTCATCCTGGGCGGGCCGGAGACGCAACTGCATGACATTCTTTGGGCCGTCCATGACGAAAAAAAACCATGGTAGAAGCATGGGCGAGGAAAATATGGGGGAGTTCCCGGTTACGGTGGGTGGTCGGGGCCGAGCGATGCGCGTTTCTCTCGTACATGTACGCTCGTGGGTGTGAGGCATTGGGCTTTAACTGAACCCAAGCGATTGCAATGCAGGCTATGCGTTACAAAACCTGAGCAATCGATCGATCCCTTGCTGTTAACTGAAGCCGAGTGATTCCTTCGCTACTGTTGCTAACTAAAGCTGATCAAACATTGTTGCCTCCTTCCCTTGATGAACAATGAGCGTGGTTGCAGGGTTTGGATGAACAGTTCCTGGTGGGGGGTTGGATGAATAGGACCCCGTGCAGGGCTGGATGAACAGGACCCCGTGGAGGGCTGGATGAACAGGACGACCCCGTGGAGGGCTGGTTGAACAGTAGCCGATGGTGGGCTGGATGAACGGTAGCCCATGGAGGGGTGGTTGAACAGGACCCCGTAGAGAGGGCTGGTTGAACAGTAGCCAATGGAGGAGCGAGCGGTGGAGGCTGGATGAATAGGAGCCCGTGGATGAACAGTCGCAGGTGGAGGCTGAAGGAGGTCAACGGTGGATGAACAGTAGCCCATAGAGGCAGTCGATGGTGGAGATTAGTAGTAGCCTGTGGAGTCCCGTTTTGCGGTACGCCACACCCCTCCTGATGAACAGGACCCCCATTTCGATCGTAGCGCTCCAACATAAGTCCGTTTCTGTGTTTTGCGGTATGCCACACCCCTCCCGATCAATAGGACCCCATTTCCACCGTAGGAGGTCCGCTTCCTCCATTTTGCGGTACGCCAGACCCCTCTCGATGAACAGGATCCCCTTTCGACCGTGGCTGGTCGGACAGAAGGCCGTTTCCTCTGTTCTGCGGTATGCCAGGCCTCGTTTCCATTGGTTGTTCCATCCAAGCCGGTTGGCTCTCGATGAATAGCACGGGTTCCGTTGCCTCCCGAGGAACATGATGCATTCCATTGCCTCCCCATTAACACGATGATGGCGCAACTTCTCCGTTCCGACCCATCCATGTACAGGAGCCCTGGCCGTACGTATGCGCGAGTAGCCATTCAAGACCTCGCCCGTATGTACGTACGTGGCCGTATTTTCTTTCTTGCACCCTGGCCGATGTACGTACGTGTACAAGCTACGTGCGCGCCTCTACTTAGACACCTGCACGCCTCTACATCAACCAGTATGTACGTACACGTTCACGACCAGAATGACAACACTACATACGGATCAACTAGGTGGGTCCCAACTACCAGGCACTTCCTTACGTGCAAAGATGTAGCTGGTGGGTCCCAGCAGTCAGGGGGTGAATCATTATTTTTTTGCCCATAATATGGACGCACTTCCTTGCGTGTGAAGATGTAGCTGGTGGTTTCTAGCGGTTAGGGGGGAATGTTTTTTCGCGAAATACAGTGGCCCGTCCGATGGGTCCATGCTGTCAGGTGGAGAATCATTATTTTGCATGTAATAAGGAGGCATTTCCTTATGTGCGGTCGTGGACCCAGCTGTCAGCCTCTCCACGTACAGTCCACGTCTGATGGATGTCGTTCGTTTACCACGTTGAGCACGGCGCAACGAGAGCACTAGGAAGGGAACGACACGGAGCCGGGGAAGACTCAGTAGTGGTTGCCCATGCGGTGGGGAGTACGAGGGTTTACTATTCTGGCTGCCGTCGCTGGAAAATAACAGGAGGTGTGGGTGAGTAGAGGAATGGCCTGTCTAGCAATGGAGTAGGGTGGGCGGTGCGGCCTGTGTGGCAGCATAGCTGGCCATGGAAGGCGGGAGCAGGCAGTCCCACCAGCGCTGGTTTGGGCGGCTAGAGCAAGAAGACCATAGGTTGAAGAAGCACTATGGCCATTGGATGGACATCATACGGTCTCTATAGCTAGAATCGTTTATATTGACTAAGTTGACAAAGCCCTTGGTACGCGTCAACTTAGTAGGCCCACAGGTCATCCTCCGAAATGGTGCGCTCCAGATGTCAGGGGTAGGAATCAATTTTTCGGCGGCTGAAGCTAGAATATCCGAGATTGAAGAAGAAGCACGACATGTGTTGGATGGACATCCAATGGCCACTGCTCCTAGAACCGTATGTTGACTATAAGTTGACAAAGCCTTGGATATGCGTCAACTTACTTTTTTAGGGGACGCATCAACTTAGTAGGCCCACAAGTGTGTGGCGGAGAACTTATAGCCCATTTGCGATTTGCAAGAATGTACAATCCATTTTTGAATTCTAATGGAATTTACTACAACCCATTTACAGTTTGTTAAAAGTACAACCCATTTTCTAGCTAGGACAACGATTAATAATTTCAACCAACCGTTCAAAACAGAATTCAATAAAATTTCCCACATTTTGATGGGATCCGAAATATTTTTATCCCGAAATTTCTAGTCGGATTAAATACAATTTCAATATAAATTTGTACTACATAAAAATTCCAACAAAACATTGCATGCGCAACATTTAATGAAATAAAAAATTTCAAAATCCAAAAAAAATATAAACTAATTACGTGTTTGGTGCATTTTTTATAGTTACTTCCAGCTTTTATAGTGACATCCCATTTAATATTTCTTAAATCCCATTTCCTTCTTAAGCCTAATGCACCCCTCCTTGGAACAGCCCAGCGGGGCAGAAAATAACAAGTTGACCTTGCCTGGGTATTCCTCAAAAAAAAGTATAGCTGGGCTAGCCATTTTCAGCTTGAAAAAAATTAATATCTGGGCTGGATATCTGGCCTGGGCTAGGCGGGCCATAGCCCGCCCAATTAATACCCTGCTCTCCTCTGAACAACAATGAAAACATCGCTCAAGAAAAACTCTGCAGTGCAGTTGATTGCTCCGCCTTCAAACGACACAAGTGTCGTCCGTCCGTCTGCTGCCCAGATTAATGATACGCGGTTGCCGAGGTGGCTACTCCGGCGCCACACGTCCGTCCCTCCGCCGCCCACCGTTGCTATATAAACTGATGCGCCGGCCATAGCCGCAGTCATCTGCCTCCGTTCCCTTTCTCCTGTCCACACCACTACTGCCCACCATGGCTTCCTCGCGCTGCAGCGCTCTTTGGGACGGGCGAACGACGGACCACAAGGAGATGGCAGCCATTGTTGCCGATTTGCTGGCCGATAGGCAGCCAGAGGGCGATGACGTCCCAATGGATAACACGGTAGTCGATGATCCGGTGCCAACCCCTTCCTCCACGCCATCCTCACCGGTGCATTGCACCATGACCATCAGCGAGGCCCGTACCTAGTACATGGACACGATGAGGCAGAAGTGTGAGGAGGAGTTCCGGGAGGCGCAGGTGATACGTCTCCAACGTATCTATAAGTCTTGATTGTTCCATGCTATATTATATTCTGTTTTGCACATTATTGGGCTTTATTATACACTTCTATATTATATTTGGGACTAAACTATTAACTGGAGGCCCATCCCAGAATTGCTGTTTTTTTTGCCTATTTTAGGGTTTCGTAGAAAAAGAATATCAAACGGAGTCCAAACGGAATGAAACCTTTGGGAACATGATTTTCGGAACGAACATGATCCAGAGGACTTGGACCCTACATCAAGACATCAACCAGGAGGCCACGAGGTAGGGGGCGCGCCTACCCCCCTGGGCGTGCCCTCCACCCTCATGGGCCCCCTGTTGCTCCACCGATGTACTCCTTCCTCCTATATATACCTACATACCCCCAAACTACCAGATATGGAGCCAAAACGCTAATTCCACCGCCGTAACTTTATGTATCCATGAGATCCCATCTTGGGGCCTGTTCCGGAGCTCCGCCGGAGGGGGCATCGATCAAGGTGGGCTTCTACATCAACACCAAAGCCCTTCCGATGAAGTGTGAGTAGTTTACCTCAGACCTACGGGTCCATAGTTATTAGCTAGATGGCTTCTTCTCTCTTTTTGGATCTCAATACAAAGTTCTCCCCCTCTCTTGTGGAGATCTATTCGATGTAATCTTCTTTTGTGGTGTGTTTGTTGAGACCGATGAATTGTGGGTTTATGATCAAGTTTATCTATGAACAATATTTGAATCTTCTCTGAATTCTTTTATGTATGATTGGTTATATTTGCAAGTCTCTTTGAATTATTAGTTTGATTTGGCCTACTAGATTGATCTTTCTTTCAATGGGAGAAGTGCTTAGCTTTGGGTTCAATATTGCGGTGTCCTTTCCCAGTGACAGTAGGGGCAGCAAGGCACGTATTGTATTGTTTCCATTAAGGATACCAAGATGGGGTTTATTTCATATTGCATGAGTTTACCCCTCTACATCGTGTCATCTTGCTTAAAGCGTTACTCTGTTCTCTTGAACTTAATACTCTAGATGCATGCTGGATAGCGGTCGATGTGTGGAGTAATAGTAGTAGATGCAGGCAGGAGTCGGTCTACTTATCTCGGACGTGATGCCTATATACATGATCATACCTAGATATTCTCATAAGTATGCTCAATTCTATCAATTGCTCAACAGTAATTTGTTTACCCGCCGTGAATACTTATGCTCTCGAGGGAAGCCACTAGTGAAACCTATGGCCCCCGGGTCTATCTTCCATCATATTAATCTTCCAATACTTAGTTATTTTTATTGCCTTTTATTTTACTTTGCATCTTTATCATAAAAATACCAAAATTATTATCTTATCGTATCTATCAGATCTCACTCTCGTAAGTGACCGTGTAGGGATTGACAACCCCTTATCGTGTTGGTTGCGAGGATTTATTTGTTTGTGTAGGTACGAGGGACTCGTGCGTGGCCTCCTACTGGATTGATACCTTGGTTCTCAAAAACTGAGGGAAATACTTACGCTACTCTGTTGCATCACCCTTTCCTCTTCAAGGGAAAAGCAACGCAAGTGCTCAAGAGGTAACAAGAAGGATTTCTGGCGCCATTGCCGGGGAGGTCTACGCAAAAGTCAACATACCAAGTACCCATCACAACCCTTATCTCCCGCATTACATTATTTGCCATTTGCCTCTTGTTTTCCTCTCCCCCACTTCAACCTTGCCGTTTTATTCGCGCTCTCTCTCTCTGTGTCCTCCCTCTCTTTCTCTATTTGCCTCTTTTTGCCCGTTCATCGTTTGTTTGTGTGTTGGATTGCTTTCTTGTCACGATGGCTTTACCTGGATTCGGTGATCCTCACCTTAAAAGTTTTGAAGAGATCGAAAGCAATGTCAGGAGTTTTATGGTTTTACAATTTAAGCATAATAGTTTCTTTAGAAATGAGCTTAAAGAACAAAAAAGTTTTATGAGTTATATGAATAAAGAGCTCGATGATATGTCTAAAGAATTTGATGGTTTGAAATCTCAGATTGCTTATCTTGAGAAGTTAATAGCTGAAGTTTCGGATAAGCAAGCCACCTTAGTTAATAAGATGGCCGCTAAGCCAGAAAATTTTCTGGAAGATAAAGATGAAGATCTCAAAGTTATTGATGTGTCCACTATTAAATCCTTGTTTTTCAATATTAATCTTGATAATAATGGGACTGAATATGATCCTCCTTTACCTACACGGCGTTCCAAAAATTCGGAGTCTTTAGATCTTGATGCTAAAATTGTTAAAAGTGGGATTAAAGAAGTCAAAACTTTAAATATTGATGAACCCACTATTTTGGATTTCAAGGAATTTAATTATGACAATTGCTCTTTTATATATTGTATTTCCTTGTTGCAATCCGTGCTAAATTCTCCTCATGCTTATAGTCAAAATAAAGCTTTTACTAAACATATCCTTGATGCTTTGATGCAATCTTATGAAGAAAAACTTGAGTTGGAAGTTTCTATCCCTAGAAAACTTTATGATGAGTGGGAACCTACTATTAAAATTAAAATTGAAGATCATGAATGCTATGCTTTGTGTGATTTGGGTTCTAGTGTTTCCATGATTCCAAAGACTTTATGTGATTTGTTAGGTTTCCGTGATTTTGATGATTGCTCTTTAAACTTGCACCTTGCGGATTCCACTATTAAGAAACCTATGGGAAGAATTAATGATGTTCTTATTGTTGCAAATAGAATTATGTGCCCGTAGATTTTATTGTTCTTGACATAGATTACAATCCTTCATGTCCTATTATTCTTGGTAGACCTTTCCTTAGAACGATTGGTGCAATTATTGATATGAAGGAAGGAAATATTATATTCCAATTTCCGTTAAGGAAAGACATTGAACACTTCCCTATAAAGAAAATTAAATTACCTTATGAATCTATTACGAGAGCCACTTATGGATTGCCTACCAAAGATAGCAACACCTAGATCTATCATTGCTTTTTATGCCTAGCTAGGGGCGTTAAACGATAGCGCTTGTTGGGAGGCAACCCAATTTTATTTTCATTCCTTGCTTTTTTCTCCTGTTTAGTAATAAATAATTCATCTAGCCTCTGTTTTGGTTGTGTTTTTTGTGTTTAATTAGTGTTTGTGCCAAGTAGAACCGTTGGGAAGACTTCGGGAAAGTCTTGTTGAACTTGCTGTAAAAACAGAAACTTTAGCGCTCACGAGAACTGCTGCCAATTTTATTTGGAAATTGATATTTGGTTAATTATTTTTGAAGATTATTAATAGATAAATTCCTCACGTCCAGGAATTTATATTAGAATTTTTGGGGTTCCAGATCTTGCGTTAGCTATAGATTACTACAGACTGTTCTGTTTTTGACAGATTCTGTTTTTCGTGTGTTGTTTGTTTATTTTGATGAATCTATGGCTAGTAAAATAGTTCATAAACCATAGAGAAGTTGGAATACAGTATGTTTAACACCAATATAAATAAATAATGAGTTCATTACAGTACCTTGAAGTGGTGTTTTGTTTTGTTTTGCTAACGGAGCTCACGAGATTTTCTACTTTAAGTTTTGTGTTGTGAAGTTTTCAAGTTTTGGGTAAAGATTTGATGGTTTATGAAACAAGTATTGGCAAGAGCCTAAGCTTGGGGATGCCCATGGAACCCCCAATATAATCTAAGGACACCTAAAAGCCAAAGCTTGGGGATGCCCCGGAAGGTATCCCCTCTTTTGTCTACTTCTATCGGTAACTTTACTTGGGGCTATATTTTTATTTACCACATGATATTTATTTTGCTTGGAGCGTCTTGTATTATTTTATTCTTTATTTGTTAGTTTTCCACAATCATCCTTGCTGAACACACCTTTTTGAGAGAGACACACATGATTCGTAAATTATTAGAATACTCTATGTGCTTCACTTATATCTTTTGAGTTATACAGTTTTTGCTCTAGTGCTTCACTTATATCTTTTAGAGCATGGTGGTACATTTGTTTTATAGAAACCATTGTTCTCTCATGCCTCACTTAGATTATTTTGAGAGTCCTACAAAACAGCATGGTAATTTTCTTTAATTATTTGAGGCATTTAAGATTAAATAAATAAAAATTTTCTTATGAGTGTGTTGAATACTATGAGAAGTTAGAAACTTGATAATTGTTTTGAGATATGGAGATGGTGATATTAGAGTCATGCTAGTTGAGTAATTGTGAATTTGAGAAATGCTTGTGTTGAAGTTTGTGATTCCCGTAGCATGCATATATGGTGAACCATTATGTTAAGAAGTCGGAGCATGATGTATTTATTGATTGTCCTCCTTATGAGTGGCGGTCGGGGACGAGCGATGGTCTTTTCCTACCAATCTATCCCCCTAGGAGCATGCGCGTAGTACTTTGCTTCGATAACTAATAGATTCTTGCAATAAGTATGTGAGTTCTTTATGACTGATGTTGAGTCCATGGATTATACGCACTCTCACCCTTCCACCATTTCTAGCCTCTCCAATACCGCGCACTTTTCGCCAGTATCATACACCCACCATATACCTTCCTCAAAACAGCCACCATACCTACCTATCATGGCATTTCCATAGCCATTCTGAGATATATTGCCATCCAACTTTCCACCGTTCCGTTTATCATGACACGCTCCACCATTGTCATATTGCTTTGCATGATCATGTAGTTGAAATTTTAGTTGTGGCAAAGCCATCATTCATAATTCTTTCATATAAGTCACTCATGCATCATTGCTATCCCGGTACTCCGCCGGAGGCATTCATATAGAGTCATACTTTGTTCTACTATCGAGTTGTAATCATTGAGTTGTAAATAAATAGAAGTGTGATGATCATCATTCATAGAGTATTGTCCCAAATAAAAAAATAAAAAAGAGAAAGCCAAAGAAAAAAGGGAAGGCCCCCAAAAAGGGGCAATACTACTATCCTTTTCTACACTTGTGCTTCGATCCTGGTTGTGTGCATAGTCCCCAGGATATGATTTATTACTTCTCCGCTAAATATTTCCCTGCTCATAAGAAACAAGCTGCTTTAAGGGATATATATAATTTGTGCAAATTAAAGAAGAGAGTCTCCCACAAGCTTGGGGGAGGCTTCTCCAATTACATAATGCTTTGCCTGATCATCCTCATAAGAAAAATGAAATACTTGATATCTTTTATAATGGACTAATTGATGCTTCCAGAGATTACCTGGATAGTTGAGCTGGTTCTGTTTTCAGGGAAAGAGCACCGGATGAAGCTGAAATTCTATTGAATAATATGTTGACAAATGAAAATAGTTGGACACTTCCTGAGCCTATTCCTAAACCAACTCCGAAGAAGAGAGGTGTTCTATTTCTCAGTGCTGAGGATATGCAAGAGGCAAATAAATCCATGAAAGAAAAGGGTATTAAAGCTGAAGATGTTAAGAATTTACCTCCTATTGAAGAAATACATGGTCTTAATTTACCGCCTACTAAAGAAATACATGGTCTTGATAACCCGACATAGGTAGTAAAGGTAAATTCTCTCTATAGATATGATAAAGCTGAAATCCCATTTACTAAGTTTGCTAGCCCATGCTTAGATGAGTTTGATAAATTTATGGTTAAGCAAGAAGACTTCAATGCTTATTTTGGTAGAGAATTAAAACGCAGTGTTGGTATGCTTGAACACTTGGGTGATTATATGGCTAATGTCAAAGGTGAACTTAAACTTATTAGTAAACATGCTTCTATGGTTACCACTCAAGTAGAACAAGTACTTAAAGCTCAAAATGATTTGCTCAATGAACTGAATAGTAAGAATAATGATAATGCTGTTAGAGTTATGACTAGAGGTGGTAAAATGACCTAGGAACCTTTGTATCCCGAAGGCCATCCTAAGAGAATTGAGCAAGATTCTCAGAGAAATAATAAATGCACCTAGTCCTTCTAAAAGGAAGAAAAATAAAAAGGTTAGGACTTTGCATGCTTCTAGTGAACCTGTTATTGATACACCTGAGAATCCAAATGATATTTCTATTTCTGATGCTGAAACACAATCTGGTAATGAACCTGAAGCTAGTGATAATGTTAATGATAATGTTCATGTTGATGCTCAACCTAGCAATGATAATGATATAGAAATTGAACCCGCTGTTGATCTTGATAACCCACAATCAGAGAATCAACGTTATGATAAGAGAGACTTTGTTGCTAGGAAACATGGTAAAGAAAGAGAACCATGGGTTCAAAAACCCATGCCTTTTCCTCCCAAACCATCCAAGAAAAAGGATGATGAGGATTTTGAGCGCTTTGCTGAAATGATTAGACCTATCTTTTTGCATATGCGATTAACTGATATGCTCAAAATGAATCCTTATGCTAAGTATATGAAATAAATTTTTACTAATAAAAGAAAGATACCGGAAGCTGAAATTTCCACCATTCTTGCTAATTATACTTTTAAGGGTGGAATACCAAAGAAACTTGGGGATCCAGGAGTACCCACTTGTGACGCCCCGAGACCGATGCTCGAGAAGACCACCATATATTCCAGGTTTCGCCGTGTGTTTCATTTGTGCCTGCCCTTTTATTTTTGCACTGCATCATGTCATCATGCCATCATGTCATTTTTTTAACTCAACTAAATAAATGGCATGGATCTTTGATCCATTTAAATCGAGGGAATTCACATGGTGAGTTCTCTTTATAACACATATCCTCCCGATAGTAGGGAGTTATATTAAATATTTTCTTTAATTTTGAAATTCACCATAACACACTTGCATAATCCCAATGCCTTTGTTATCACAACTCTTGGTCTCTAACTTTGCCATATATCCTTTCTTCATTTTCCGGAGCTCCACCTAAATTCTCAACATTTTTGGACACTCCTAAAACCTCATCCCAGTTCAAACCCATTTGAATTAAATTCAAATGACTTTGAATTATTTTGTTTGATCTGGCTTTTTCTATTTTTCTTGGAACGAGCATATTTTTGTGAGTTCGGGAAAATTAGCTCCATGCGCAAAATCCTTCCCTTACCCTCTTTTTATTTTCCTCTCTCTATTTTTTCTTTTCTGCTAAAGAGATAAGTTCTAAAGAGAGAGAGGGAGAAGAGAGTCCAGGCCCATCCTTTCCGCAGCCCAACCAGTCGCCGGCCTCCCTAGGCGAATCTCTCCCTCTACTGGGCCGGCCTCCTAAGGTCCAACAGTGCCCGATCCCTTCTAACCTAGCGAGCCTCTCGCTCGATCGCCTTGTCCCACCCGCAGCGCCGCACTCGCACCAACGCCCGCTGCCACTCGCTCGATCTGAGCGCCCCAGCACCAACGAGCACCGCCGCCTTGCGCCGCCCCTCTCGCCTCCCGCCTCCTTCATCTCCTGCGTGCCCACGCCGCCACCCATCCATGGCCGTCGCGCAGCCCCGACGCTCGCGCATCCCTGCAGCCTCGCCTTCGGCCGCGTGGTCCCAACCGAAGCCGCCGCTACCGTTCAGGTCGACCAGCGCCGGCCTCGACCTTCTCCCTCGCCCTCGGCTCGCGCCTCCTTCCTTGCCCTAGATGTTGCAGGGAGCTCAAGCCCCGCAGTCGGTCGCCCGCAACCTCCACCTCCTGGCTCTACTCCGGCTCTCCATCGCCTCTGTCGCGCCTCCCTTCGCTTCTTCTGCCGCAGTGCGCGGCCACCGCGAGTTCCCCTCCCCTCATCTCTCGCCAACAAACCCGGCCATCTTTGTCTCATGTACGAGCCCGAGACGCATGCTGCACGTCCACATCCTGATCGGCCTCCCCTTCCTTTTGCCTTCCCCTGCTCGCCTTCAAACTTTGGCCGTCGGATCCATGGTAGCCGCCGTGGGCTCATCGCCATGCTGCTGCTTTGCCTTTGTAGTCGGCCCCTGCAACCTTTGCCTGCTCTGAACTTCTTGTATGAGGCCTCCACCACGCGTGTGCGTCCAGCGCCCCGTGTGTCTTCGTTGTTGTGCGAGCACGGGATCCTTTTCCACCTAGTTCAACTACTTCGCTTTGCGTAACTGTGCCAAGGCATACCCCCCCCCCCCCGGGTTCGCCAAGTTCCACCACCGATGACCATTTTGGATACTCCAAGACCCAGACCATCAAGTACCACGACGTCCGTCGATCTCCAAGTACCCCTTCGGATACGCAAGTCCCTCGAAGGTCCATCGATGCCTAGTACGACTACAGGACCGGAACGTAGTACCACGATGACCGCTGACATGTACCACTACACCGCACCGAAATGCCAAGACCGTCCCGGATATTGCCAAGTACAACTTTGGTTCTGGAATGCGACGAGTACCACGACTACCCTCGAGGACATTGGTTCCATCAAGTTCGACTACAACATGTGTACAACTACCGTCGCGAGTACCTCTATCGTCGTTGTGTACCCCTACTTCCGCTACCATCATGAGAACAACTACTTCCTCTACGAACTCGAACCGCTCGGGAATGCTCCCTTGGAAGGTATAACCACCGAGATGATGGTCGTGTACGATGTCGAGTGATGTATGAGATGCTCGTGGTTGCACCGTTGTTCCTTGCGAGCTCCTCTTTGCCTTGCCGTCGACATGTGGGAACCCGACATTCGGGAGCACCCCATCATCTTGCATGTCACACTCACACCAACTTCCTTTTGCACCGGTATCCCCGTGGGCTACCGGATAACCGATATGGTGCCATGGCATCATTTTTGGATTCTTCACCGTGGCACCCTTTCTTTCCACCACAGTGACAAATGCTTCATTATGCTCTTATCAACTTTTAAAAAAATTGCATAAACTTGCACATGTCATCCGCATCATGATAACAACATCAAGAATGTTTAAAATTGTTGTTTGTATTAATTTGCTAAATGCATATGGGGTTTTACTGGATTTGTTGTTTGCTATATCCGGCCCCATTTAAATGGTTTAGATAGATAATCCCTTTATGTTTCACCTCTTGACATGCTTAACAACATTTAATATTGTTGGGTACATAACCGAGAGAGAACTAAATAATTGATGTGGTGTTTCGTCAATATGCAACGGAGTTGCATATTGAGCTCCACTTAATTTGTAGGGTTATTTGTGTATTTTTGCCATGCCATGCTTCATTAAAGCGGACATGCATCATACTTGATTGTGCATCATGCCATGATTATGTGTTGGTTGTTTACTATGTTGTGTGCTTCTTTCCGGTGTTGCTTCTTCGGGTTGGTTCCGAGAACGTCGCGTTTGTGAGGACCCGTTAGACTATGTCCCTTTGCCTTCTTCATGGACCCGTTCTTCTTCCTTGCCGGATCTCAGGCAAGATGACCATACCCTCGAAATCACATCTATCTTTGCTTGCTAGTTGCTCGCTCTTTTGCTATGCCTATGCTATGATACCTACCACTTGCTTATCATGCCTCCCATATTGTTGAACCAAGCCTCTAACCCACCTTGTCCTAGCAAACCGTTGTTTTGGCTATGTTACCACTTTGCTCAGCACCTCTTATAGCATTGTTAGTTGCAGGTGAAGATTGAAGTTTGTTCCTTGTTGGAACATGGAGATGTTCTTGCTGTTGGAACCTGTTTACTTGTTGGGATATCACAATATCTCTTATTTAATTAATGCATCTATATACTTGGTAAAGGGTGGAAGGCTTGGCCTTATGCCTGGTGTTTTGTTCCACTCTTGCCGCCCTAGTTTCCGTCATATCGGTGTTATGTTCCCGGATTTTGCGTTCCTTACGCGGTTGGGCTATAATGGGAACCCATTGACAGCTCGCCTTGAATAAAACTCCTCCAGCAATGCCCAACCTTGGTTTTACCATTTGCCACCTAACCTTTTCTTTCCCTTGGGTTCTGCAGACTCAAGGGTCATCATTATTTTAACCCCCCCGGGCCAGTGCTCCTCTGAGTGTTGGTCCAACCTGTCAGCCACCGGTGGCCACCAGGGGCAACTCTGGGCTGGCCTACCGGAAGTTTAGACAATCTGAGTATGCCCTGAGAACGAGATATGTGCAGCTCCTATCGGGATTTGTCGGCACATTCAGGCGGTGTTGCTGGACTTGTTTTGTCTTTGTCGAAGTGTCTTGCAGAACCGGGATACCGAGTCTGATCGGAATGTCTCGGGAGAAGGTTTATCCTTCGTTGACCGTGAGAGCTTGTGATGGGCTAAGTTGGGACACCCCTGCAGGGACTTGAACTTTTGAAAGCCGTGCCTGCGGTTATGGCAGATGGGAATTTGTTAATGCCCGGTTGTAGAAAATCTAAAGTTGACCTTAATTAAAATGCACCAACTGCGTGTGTAACCGTGATGGTCTCTTCTCGGCGGAGTCCGGGAAGTGAACACGGTGTTGGAGTTATGCTTGACGTAGGTTGTTCTAGGATCACTTCTTGATCATAGATTTCTCGAACGTGCTTTGCCTTCTCTTCTCGCTCTCTTTTGCGTATATGTTAGCCACAAAATATGCTAGTCGCTTGCTGCAGCTCCACCTCATACCTTTTACCCTTCCTATAAGCTTAAATAGTCTTGATCGCGAGGGTCTGAGATTGCTGAGTCCCCGTGACTCACAGATACTTCCAAAACCAGTTTGCAGGTGCCGATGTTACCGAGCAGGTGACGCAACCAAGCTCAAGGAGGAGCTCGATGAAGATCTTGTCCTTTGTCTTGTTTCATTTCTAGTTGATCAGTAGTGGAGCCAAGTTGGGGTCGATCAGGGGACCTTGTCGCATTTGGGGTTGCTCTTTATTTTGGTTCCATAGCCGGACCTTGATTGTATTTGGATGTTGTAATGCTTTATTCATGTAATTGTGTGAAGTGGCGATTGTAAGCCAACTATGTATCTTGTTCCCTTATGTATTACATGGGTTGTGTGAAGATTACCTCACTTGCGACATTGCTTTCAATGCGGTTATGCCTCTAAGTCGTGCTTCGACACGTGGGAGATATAGCCGCATCGAGGGCGTGACACCACTATACAATGCTCCATTAAAAGAAACTATGTTAAAACTTCTTTATGTGATCTTGGAGCCGGTGTTAGTGTTATGCCTCTCTCTTTATATCGTAGACTTGATTTGAATAAGTTGACACCTACTGAGATATCTTTGCAAATGGCTGATAAATCAACTGTCATACCTGTCGGTATTTGTAAGGATGTGCCTGTTGTGGTTGCAAACGTCGCTATTTTAACGGACTTTGTTATTCTTGATATTCCAGAGGACGATAGTATGTCTATTATTCTTGGAAGACCCTTTTTGAATACTGCAGGGGCTGTTATTGATTGCATCAAAGGCAATGTCACTTTTCATGTTAATGGTAATGAGCATATGGTACACTTTCCGAGGAAACAACCTCAAGTCCACAGTATCAATTCTATTAGAAATATTCCATCGATTATTTTTGGAGGTTTTGAATTTCCTCTTCCTACTGTCAAGAAGAAATATGATATTCTTATTGTTGGGGATGTGCACATCCTCGTTGAGGTAACCTAGTGTTATTCGAAAATTCTCCGGTTCCATGTTATTCGGAATGAGTTTGTTAACAAGACTTGATCAACCTTGTTAATGGGTTCCTTTTGATGATCATGAGATGGATGAATTTAGAAAACACAACTCTCTATACCCTCCTTTTACTTTATGTTATTTATATTAAATAAAATAAAAATAGTATTTTCTGTCTGTTATCTGCATTATCCATGCAATATAAAAATACCCCGAAAATAAAAGTTCTCCAAATGCCCTGAAATTTAAATATGATTTTTTCTGGAATATTTGAAAATATATAGCACTGAGAACACAGCAGGGGGGCATCCACCTGGCCACGAGGGTGGAGGGCGCGCCCTACCCCCTGGGCGCACCCCCTGCCTCGTGGGCCAACGGTGGTCCTCCTCCATGTAACACCCTCGATGCGACTATAGCTCCCATGTGTCGAGGCACGACTTAGAGGCATAATCGCATAGAAGGCAATGTCGCAAGTTAGGCAATCTTCACAACATCCCATGTAATATAATTAATAAAAGGGGAGAGTACATAGTTGGCTTACACTCGCCACGTCAATCAAGTACATAAATGGCATTACAACATTCAAACACTCATGGCCCGACTATGGCACCAAAATAAAAGATAACCCAACATGCGACACGGTCCCGATCACCCCAACTGGGCACCACTACTGATCATCAGGGAAAGACACGTAGTATCGTTGAGAGTCCTCGTCAAACTCCCACTTGAGCTCAAGCGCGCCATCTGGAGCGGAATCATCAGGCCCTGCATCTGGTTTGGAAGTAATCTGTGAGCCACAAGGACTTAGCAATCTCGCACCCTCGCGATCAAGACTATTTAAGCTTAAAGGTAAGGCAAGGTAATTATGTGGAGCTGCAGCAAGCGACTAGCATATATGGTGGCTATCCTGTTCGCAAAAGAGAGCGAGAAGAGAGGGCAAAGCGCGAACGAGAAACTAGAGAACAACCTGCGCAAGCATTACTCCAACACCGTGTTCACTTCCCGGACTCCGCCGAGAAGAGACCATCACGGTAACTCACACTGTTGATTCATTTTAATTAAGTTAAGGTTCAAGTTAGCTACAACCGGACATTAACAAATTTCCATCTGCCCATAACCGTGGGCACGGCTTTCAATAGTTCAAAACCCTGCAGGGGAGTCCCAACTTAGCCCATGACAAGCTCTCACGGTCAACGAAGGAATAGACCTTCTCCCGAGACGTTCCGATCAGACTCGGTATCTCAGTTCTTGAAGACACTTCAACAAGTTCATAACCAATCCAGCAACACCGCCCGAATGTGCCGACAAATCTTGATAGGAGCTGCACATATCTCGTTCTCAAGGCACACTCAGATGAGCTCTCCATACAACTAAAATCAAACCTCGAGTTTCCCCGAGGGGGCGCTGCACAGGACTCTAGTTCAGACCAACACTCAGAGGAGCACTGGCCCTGGGGGGTTTAAATAAGATGACCCTCGGGCTCCGGAAACCCAAGGGAAAAGAGGCTAGGTGGCAAATGTCAGACCAAGGTTGGGCATTGCTAGAAAAGCTTTAATCAAGGTGAACTATCAAGGGGTTCCCATTATAACCCAACCGTGTAAGGAACGCAAAATCCGGGAACATAACACCGATATGACGGAAACTAGGGCGGCAAGAGTGGAACAAAACACTAGGCGAGAGGCTAAGCCTTCCACCCTTTACCAAGTATATAGATGTATTAAGATAACATGGCAATATAATGATATCCCAACAAGTAAATAATGTTCCAACAAGGAACGGTCTCCAATCTTCACCTGCAACTAGCAACGCTATAAGAGGGGTTGAGCAAAGCGGTAACATAGCCAATCAACGGTTTGCTAGGACATGGTGGGATAGAGGTTTGACATGGCAATTTGGGAGGCATGATAAGCAAGTGGTAGGCATCGTAGCATGGCATAGCAAAAGAGCGTGCATCTAGCAAAGCAAAGATAGTAGTGATTTTGAGGGTATGATCATCTTGCCTGCAAAGTTGTCAGAGTTGACTGGATCCTTGAAAGCAAACTCAACGGGCTCCTCGTTAGCGAACTCGTCTCCCGGATCTACCCAAACAAGACAAACAAGCAACAAGGACACAATCAACCACGTGCAAAGCTCAAACAATATGATGCAAAGATGGTATGCTATGCGGGATGCAATATGTGATGCATATGCAAGATTTGACAGGGAATGCATGAACCTGGCCTCAACTTGGAAATCCAAGTGTGCCACTGGAAAGATGATATGAAATCGCTTGAAAACGATATAAATAACGCCGGAATCGGAGTTACGGTTTGGGAATGGCAAGCAATTCAAATATGACCACGTTCTGCGATTTACAGCAAGTAGCCATCTAAATGCAACAAGATGAACATGCTACAGCACCCAACCATGGCATAAAAATACATGGAAGGGATGAATTCAAGATTCTTAACAAAATTCTAGCACTGAGATACGGCCAAATCATACATTAACAGGTTCAAACAAGCATGGCAAAAATGCATTTGGTAAACAGATTTCAGACTTAGTGAAATTAACACTTGTCTGGAATTTCAGATTAGGTAGCACTCTTTGGAGCATGAAAACTATATGCTACAGGATCTAAACATGGAAAAGTAAAGCATGGCATGGAGCTACTCAAAGAGCTTAACAAAAGTCCCTTAGTGACCTTGAGCCAAAAGGGATCAAAAAAATACATTTGCAAGCATGTGAACATGGCAAAAACATAATCAGTTCTCAGACTTTGTGAAAACTAGAGCATGCTGAAAACAGATATCAAGTAGGCATGTTTACGAGCTCGATGCACTCACTACAGAGCAAGTCATGACAAGCTAAGAATACACCCATCAAGAATACACAAAATGCAAGCTAGATATGGCAAGAACAATAACATAGCATGCACGGATCAACTACAACATCCTCGGCAAAATCGCTAACAAGTAGACAATCTGTCCAGATTCACGAAATAGCAAAAGTAGAGCTCGATTGACTCAAGCTAGGGTGCTCCATAATTGCAAACAAAGAAATGGATGGATAGACCACTACAAGATTAACAAAACATCCTTACTGATCATCCTCAAAAGAGGCACGGATCACTAGGAAACAACATGAACAAATGGCCATATGAGATAAACAGGTCAAGGACTTAGTGGAAATGCTAAGTCCCTGAAATCAGCATTAACGAATGCTCCACTTTGCAAGCTTCTTCTAGTCACCACACACATCACAAAAATACATGGGTTGCACCTCTGGATAGATGGAAAAACATATAACAAAACTCATGAAGAGCTCAGGGGCATATCATGCACACAATAATCATGGCAAAAAATGACAAATATCTAATTGGAGCAGCAGATCTGACAATTATCTCAAATGGCACTCTTCTAACAGCATTTCGGGCATCAAGATGAACTCAAATGAAAATGATGCAATGAGTTGAAATGATGTACTCTCTGAGGAGAACATTTTGATATGCTATATGCCCAAAACGGAGCTACGGATGCGAAGTTATGATGCTATGAACATGAGCAAAAATGTTAGGGACTTGGGAAGAAAACGGGGTCAACCCTAGAATTTTGGATCTGGATCTGGGGACACGGTTCCTGAGGTACGTCGGAGCTCTCGCCAGAGCTCTTGATCTTGCCGGAGTTCGAAAGCAGAGGGCGGCCGGAGGGAGCTCGAGCTCGCCGGCGTTGGCGAGGCGGGGCGGCGCGTGGTCAGGTCGCGGCGGCGGCGGCCGGCGCCGGATGGAGGCAGGCGCGGGGTGGCGCGACGGAGGCGGCGGCCGGCACCGTTGACTCGGGCGGCGGAGGGAGGAAGACGCGAGGCGGCGGGGCGAGGCACGGCGGCCGGCGAGGAGGGAGAGCGGCGGCGCGGCGAGGGCGGTCTCCCGCGGGCGGCGGCGGTGGAGAGGCGGGCCGCGGGGGCTGGCCTCGGGCCCGAGCAGGCCGGCGGTGGTGGGAGGTGGCCGGGCCACGTGGCGCTATGCCAGTGGCTGCGGCCGTCGGCAGTGGGGTGTCCTGCGCGGACGGACAATGTCCGGCGCGGCGGATCTGGGATTTTTTTGGGTTTCGAGGAGGGGATCCGAGATTTGGAATGAGGGGTCTATATGTAGGCATAGGGGGAGCTAGGAGAGTCCAAATGAGGTGCGGTTTTCGGCCACGCGATCGTGATCGAACGCTCTAGATGATGGAGAGGGTTTTGGTGGGTTTTGTGCCAACTTAGAGGGGTGTTGGGCTGCAACACACACGAGGCCTTTTCGGTCCCTCGGTTAACCGTTGGAGTATCAAACGAAGTCCAAATGGTACGAAACTTGACAGACGGTCTACCGGTAGTAAACCAAGGCCGCTTGGCAAGTCTCGGTCCGATCCGGAAATGTTT
Source organism: Triticum urartu (assembly GCF_003073215.2). Taxonomy (NCBI): domain Eukaryota; kingdom Viridiplantae; phylum Streptophyta; class Magnoliopsida; order Poales; family Poaceae; genus Triticum; species Triticum urartu. Next base: position 250,963,502 of record NC_053025.1, read on the forward strand.
AATCCCCACACATGAAAGAAAGGTAGAATTGGCCACCGGAGGAGAACGAAGCGCCGGAATGCAAAACGGACAACGGGGAAAATGCTCTAATGCATGAGATGAACACGTATGCAAATGCAATGCACATGATGACATGATATGAGATGCATGACAACGACAACAACACACGGAGACAAAAATCCGAACCCGAGAAAATAAAATAACTTAAGGCCGGAAACGGCAAGAGTTGGAGTACATATTGGGTAAATCATATCCGGGGTGTTACAACACTCCACCACTACAAAAGGATCTCGTTCCGAGATCTAGGACTGAAAGAATGCCGGGTACTCAGAACGGAGGTGATCCTCACGTTCCCAGGTAGCTTCACGGTCGGAATGGTGTGACCACTTGACTTTGAGGAATTTGATTGACTTGTTGCGAGTCTTGCGTTCAGTATCTTCAAGAATAGCCACTGGGTGCTCACTATAAGAGATATCTTCTTGGAGCTCAATGTCCTCGAAGTTGACGGTGTGGTCAGGAGTCTTAAAGCACTTTCGGAGCTGAGAGGCATGAAACATGTCATGCACATTTGCAAAGTTTGAAGGAAGCTCGAGTTGATAGGCGAGATCACCTCTCTTGCTGACAATCTTGAAAGGTCCCACGTATCTAGGGGCAAGCTTCCCTTTGATACCGAAGCGATGAGTACCTTTCATTGGAGAGACACGGAGGTAAACATGATCTCCGATCTCGAAAGCCAAATCACGGTGCTTACTGTCATAGTAGCTCCTTTGGCGGGATTGGTCTGCTTTGAGGTTATCTCGAATGACTTTGCACATTTCCTCTGCCTCTGTGATTAAGTATTTTCCCAAAAGCTGACGTTCACCGGTTTCAGACCAGTTAAGAGGGGTATGGAACTTCCTGCCATACAGAATTTCAAAAGGGGCCTTGCCCGAACTTGCTTGAAAACTGTTGTTGTAGGAGAATTCAGCATAAGGAAGACAATCCTCCCACTTCATGCCGAAGGAGATCACACAAGCCCTGAGCATATCTTCAAGAATCTGGTTGACATGCTCGACTTGACCGCTAGTTTGAGGATGGAAAGCTGTGCTGAAGCGGATGTTGGTGCCCATGGCCTTCTGAAAAGAATCCCAAAACTTGGAGGTAAAGATGCTGCCACGGTCTGAAGAGATCACCTGAGGAATACCGTGCAGAGATACAATCCGAGAGGTATAGAGTTCCGCCAATTGAGCTGCAGTGATAGACTCTTTGATAGGCAGGAAATGAGCCACTTTAGTGAGTTTGTCGATGACAATGAATATAGCATCATTGCCACGCTTGGACTTTGGAAACCCAGTCACGAAGTCCATCTCAATGTGGTCAAACTTCCATTCTGGAATGGCAAGAGGTTGGAGGAGACCCGCTGACCTTTGGTGTTCTTCCTTCACTCTTCTGCAGACATCACACTCATTCACGAATTGAGCAATCTCGCGCTTCATTCGAGTCCACCAATAAGCCTGCTTGAGGTGCTAATACATCTTCGTGCTCCCAGGGTGGATGGAGAGGAGAGAATTGTGAGCCTTGTTCCTGATCACTTTACGAAGGTCACCTTTGGGTACAACAATACGATCCTCGAAGAAGAGAGTATCCTTGTCATCAAGGCGGTAGCACTTGTACTTGGGTTGACTGTTGGCAATCCCAATCTTCACCTTCTTCACCATAGCATCAAGAAGCTGGTCTTGGCGAATCTGGTCTTCCAAGGTAGGAGAGACTTGAAGGTTAGCGAGGAAACCTTGAGGAACAACATGCAGATTAAGTTTGCGGAAAGCTTCACAAAGCTCGGGTTGATAAGGCTTGAGAATCAGACTGTTGCAGTAAGCCTTCCTGCTCAATGCGTCAGCAATCACATTGGCCTTGCCTGGAGTATACTCGATACTCGGATTATACTCATGAATCATTTTGACCCATCGAGTTTGCCTGAGGTTGAGATTAGGCAGAGTGAAGATGTACTTGAGACTCTTGTGGTCAGTGAAAATGTCCACTTTTCTTCCCAATAAGAGATGTCTCCAAGTCAAAAGAGCATGCACAACTGCCACCAACTCGAGATCATGAGTGGGGTAGTTCTTCTCGTTGGGCTTCAACTTGAGAGAGGTATAAGCCACAACTTTCTTCTCTTGCATCAACACTGCGCCAAGACCTTGGAGAGAGGCATCACAAAAGACCTCGTACGGCTTGGATTCATCAGGCGGAGTCAGAACTGGAGCAGTGATCAATTTCTCTTTCAAAGTGTTGAAAGCAATGTCACACTCCGAAGACCAAACGTACTTGACGTGCTTTTGGAGAAGATTTGAGAGAGGCTTCGCGATCTTAGAAAAGTTTTCAACGAATCTTTGGCAGTAGCTTGCGAGACCGAGGAAGCTACGGAGTTGCTTCACGTTCTGAGGTGGTTCCCAATTCACAATTGCAGACACCTTCTTAGGATTCACCGCAATGCCCTTGGGAGAGATGATACGACCAAGATAAAGAACCTCATCGAGCCAAAATTCGCACTTGGAGAACTTGGCGTAGAACTGGTGTTCCCTCAACTTATCGAGTACCAAACGCAAGTGCTTGGCATGCTCTTCCTTGTTCTTCGAGAAAACCAGAATGTCGTCGAGATAGACCAAAACAAAGTCATTGGTGTAGGCGTTGAAGATGAAGTTCATCATGCGAGAGAAAGTCGGAGGAGCGTTGACGAGGCCAAAAGACATGACAGTTTATTCGTATGAACCATAGCTTGTTCTGAAAGTCGTCTTGGGAATATCTTGCTCACGGATTCGAATCTGATGATAACCCACACGGAGATCAAGCTTGGAGAATACTTGGGCACCTTTGAGTTGTTCGAATAGCTCGTTGATGTTGGGAAGTGGGTATTTGTTCTTGATGGTCTTCTTGTTCAATGGACGGTAGTCAACACAAAGTCGGTCCGTTCCATCCTTCTTCTTCACAAAAAGAACACCACAACCCCATGGAGAAGAACTAGGCCGGATGAGACCCATTCTCTCTTGAACATCGAGTTGCTTCTTCAGCTCCTTCAACTCTTCAGGTCCGAGCTTGTAAGGACGCTTGCACACTGGTTCCATGCCAGGCTCAAGATCAATAACGAATTCAACTGGCCGGTGCAGAGGCATTCCTGGAAGCTCTTCTGGAAAGACGTCTTGATATTCGCAAACGACTAGAATTTGCGAGATAGCATCCAGTTCACCCTTCTCATTGAGAGAAAACAGACGGATGGTATCATCACGAGCGGCAAAGACAATTACATCCTCAGACGAATGAGTCAATTGAATCTGCCTGGCTGCATAATCAAGATGCGCCTTGTGCTTAGAAAGCCAATCCATTCCGAGAATAAGATCAATATCCGAGTCACCCAGAACAATAGGAGAATCTAGAAATTTGTAGTCGCCCAACGTGATAGTAATATCCGGGACACAGAAATTAGCTGTCATTTGCTTGCCTGGTGACACGATTTGCAAACAATTTTGCAGATACTGATAATCGCACTCATACTTCGATGCAAAAGGTTTGGAAATGAAACAATGCGATGCACCAATGTCAAAAAGAACTTTTGCAGGGATATCGTTAACAGGAAGGTTACCCATGATGACATCTGACGAGTCCTCTGCCTGAGCTGCATTCATCAAGTTAACCTTGGCGTGCTTGGGGTTATGCTTGACCACAGCTGTACTTGCCGATCTGACAGGAGGAGGAGGAGGAGGGAGACGCCTCTGGTTGAAGCACTTGTTGGCATAGTGACCCTTCTATTGGCACTTGTTGCACATGACCTCTGAAAGCAGACGGTGATACGGAGCACTCGATCTTTGAGCTTGAGACGAAGTCTTGTTCTGAAAGCCGGGGTTGGGGGGGGGGGAAGATCCACTGCCACCTTTGCTCTTCTGATACGGCTGACGAAATGGAGGAGGAGGAAGCCAATACTTCTGCTGCTTGGCCACTTGAGTAGAGGAAGAAGGAGTAGCATCTCTGACTCGCTTCTTGGATGCATCACACCTTAGTTGAGCGGCCTCTTGCTTCAATGCCATGTTGTAGAACTCATTGTACCTCAAGGGCTCAAAGAGAACAAGAGCTAGCTGAATTTCTTCTTTGAGATCACCCCTGAACTGGTATATCATGCTCTTCTCATCAGGGACGTCCTGCTTAGCAAAGCGGGCGAGCTTCTGAAACAACTTGTTGTAGTCATAGACAGACAAAGAGCCTTGCTTCAGGTTGCGGAATTCCTCACGCTTGCTTTCAACCACGCTCTGAGGAATATGATGAGCTCTGAAATCTTGACGGAATTGATCCCAGGTAATAACACGTCCACCTCTGGAATCCTTGTACTGCTAGAACCATTCTGCAGCTTGATCTTTGAGTTGGCAGGATGCGAACTTGACGAAGTCCTCAGGCCTGACGTTACTGCACTCGAAATGCTTGCACAGATCCACGAGCCAATCATCAGCATCGGTTGCCTCAACACAATTGTTGAAAGTCTTTGGCCCGTTAGCAAGGAACTGGTTGAGTGTAGCAAAGTGATTCTGATTGTTTCCTTGGTTGCCTTGGTTTGCTTGATTGCGCTCTTGAAGAATTTGCATGATCAACTGTGTGTTTGCATTGGTTGCGGCCATCACAGCTTGCCATGCCTCCGGAGGAGGTGGAGGTGGTGGCGGATCTTGATTCTGATTCTGATTGGTGCTCTTAGCGGGAGCCATCCTGAAGAGGTTGACCACCGTTAGCACATTGACAGATAGAATGAAGCTGAATCCAACAGAATGAAAATTGCAACATAAAGTCTTCACATCCGAACAAAATGAATGAATGCATTCCTCTTGAAATGGTCACATATCCATAAATTGAGAAGCCACTAAGAATTTAGGTAGAGAAATGAATCAACAAGGTACAGATCAAGAACGAATACTCGGTAAGAAATCCCAATCTCAAACCAAATATCCGTGGAAGACGAGCTAGAGCTACTTGAATTCCCACCTATGAAACTCCCGAACCTTTCCGGTTATGCAATCAGGTGTTGGGGATACAGGGGAAGCATAATATCTCACCCAAATCTAGCAATTCCTACATCCAGCTGTATCCATCCTTCAACACATAACCGAGAAAAAAACTTCGGAAACCATCTACCTCAACCTTCGAAAAGCATCCGTTATACAAGTTATGGCAATACTCCCGAACTCCCGCCCCAGTACTGGGTGGCGTCGAGGTTATCTCACCAACGAACTGCATAAAAGAGATTTTCGATGTCGGCGTACTAAACTCAGGTATTCCAGAACTGCAACGATAAAATTATGACGACAACACCTCGGAGCTCAACTCCCCGGGACACTGCCACAAAACCCCTGACAGGAGGTACCAAGACAATGTTCTCGTCACAAAACCATCGGAACGTTTCCAAGATACCCGCGTGATCCTCAAAAAAAATTTTAGTGAAATTTGAGAAGAGAAGAGTCAAAACTCTATGTCAGGATGCCTTACCAGAGCGATGATGAGACTGGGAAGTAAAAATAATTCCTAAACTCTCCGATATATAATTCCTAAATGACTCAAAACATTTTTCTAGACACAACTCGGCCGCTAAAAACGATCAATCAGTGGGGGCTCCTAAGGTCGGGGAAGGCTCTGATTACCAACTTGTAACACCCTCGATGCGACTACAGCTCCCACGTGTCGAGGCACGACTTAGAGGCATAATCGCGTTGAAGGCAATGTCGCAAGTTAGGCAATCTTCACAACATCCCATGTAATATAATTAATAAAAGGGGAGAGTACATAGTTGGCTTACACTCGCCACGTCAATCAAGTACATAAATGGCATTACAACATTCAATCACTCATGGCCCAACTACAGCGCCAAAATAAAAGATAACCCAACATGCGACATGGTCCTGATCACCCCAACTGGGCACCACTACTGATCATCAGGGAAAGACACGTAGTATCGTTGAGAGTCCTCGTCGAACTCCCACTTGAGCTCAAGCGCGCCATCTGGAGCGGAATCATCAGGCCCTGCATCTGGTTTGGAAGTAATCTGTGAGCCACAGGGACTCAGCAATCTCGCACCCTCGTGATCAACACTATTTAAGCTTAAAGGTAAGGCAAGGTAATTATGTGGAGATGCAGCAAGCGACTAGCATATATGGTGGCTATCATGTTCGCAAAAGAGAGCGAGAAGAGAGGGCAAAGCGCGAACGAGAAACTAGAGAACAACCTGCACAAGCATTACTCCAACACCGTGTTCACTTCCCGGACTCCGCCGAGAAGAGACCATCACGGTAACTCACACTGTTGATTCATTTTAATTAAGTTAAGGTTCAAGTTAGCTACAACCGGACATTAACAAATTTCCATCTGCCCATAACCGCGGGCACGGCTTTCGAAAGTTCAAAACCCTGCAGGGGAGTCCCAACTTAGCCCATGACAAGCTCTCACAGTCAACGAAGGAATAGACCTTCTCCCGAGACGTTCCGATCAGACTCGGTATATCGGTTCTTCAAGACACTTCGACAAGTTAATAACCAATCCAGCAACACCGCCCGAATGTGCCGACAAATCCCGATAGGAGCTGCACATATCTCGTTCTTAGGGCACACTCAGATGAGCTCTCCATACAACTAAAACCAAACCTCGAGTTTCCCCGAGGGGGCGCTGCACAGGACTCTAGTTTGGACCAACACTCAGAGGAGCACTGGCCCTGGGGGGTTTAAATAAGATGACCCTCGGGCTCCGGAAACCCAAGGGAAAAGAGGCTAGGTGGCAAATGGTAATACCAAGGTTGGGCATTGCTGGAAAAGCTTTAATCAAGGTGAACTATCAAGGGGTTCCCATTATAACCCAACCGTGTAAGGAACGCAAAATCCGGGAACATAACACCGATATGACGGAAACTAGGGCGACAAGAGTGGAACAAAACACTAGGCGAGAGGCCGAGCCTTCCACCCTTTACCAAGTATATAGATGCATTAAGATAACATGGCAATATAATGATATCCCAACAAGTAAATAATGTTCCAACAAGGAACGGTCTCCAATCTTCACCTGCAACTAGCAACGCTATAAGAGGGGCTAAGCAAAGCGGTAACATAGCCAATCAACGGTTTGCTAGGACATGGTGGGATAGAGGTTTGACATGGAAATTTGGGAGGCATGATAAGCAAGTGGTAGGCATCGTACCATGGCATAGCAAAAGAGCGTGCATCTAGCAAAGCAAAGATAGTAGTGATTTCGAGGGTATGATCATCTTGCCTGCAAAGTTGTCAGAGTTGACTGGATCCTCGAAAGCAAACTCAACGGGCTCCTCGTTAGTGAACTCGTCTCCCGGCTCTACCCAAACAAGACAAACAAGCAACAAGGACACAATCAATCACGTGCAAAGCTCAAACAATATGATGCAAAGATGGTATGCTATGTGGGATGCAATATGTGATGCATATGCAATATTTGACAGGGAATGCATGAACCTGGCCTCAACTTGGAAATCCAAGTGTGCCACTGGAAAGATGAGATGAAATCGCTTGAAAACGATATAAAGAACGCCGGAATCGGAGTTACGGTTTGGGAATGGCAAGCAATTCCAATATGACCACGTTCTGCGATTTACAACAAGTAGCCATCTAAATGCAACAAGATGAACATGCTACAGCACCCAACCATGGCATAAAAATACATGGCAGGTATGCATTCAAGATGCTTAAAAAAAGTCTAGCACTGAGATACGGCCAAATCATCCATTAACAGGTTCAAACAAGCATGACAAAAATGCATTTGGTAAACAGATTTCAGACTTAGTGAAATTAACACTTGTCTGGAATTTCAGATTAGGTAGCACTCTTTGGAGCATGAAAACTATATGCTACAGGATCTGAACATGGCACAGTAAAGCATGGCATGGAGCTACTCAAAGAGCTTAACAAAAGTCCCTTAGTGACCTCGAACGCTCTAGATGATGGAGAGGGTTTTGGTGGGTTTTGGGCCAACTTAGAGGGGTGTTGGGCTGCAACACACACGAGGCCTTTTCGGTCCCTCGGTTAACCGTTAGAGTATCAAACGAAGTCCAAATGGTACGAAACTTGACAGACGGTCTACCGGTAGTAAACCAAGGCCGCTTGGCAAGTCTCGGTCCGATCCGGAAATGTTTAATCCCCACACATGAAAGAAAGGTAGAATTGGCCACCGGAGGAGAACGAAGCGCCGGAATGCAAAACGGACAACGGGGAAAATGCTCAAATGCATGAGATGAACACGTATGCAAATGAAATGCACATGATGACATGATATGAGATGCATGACAACAACAACAACACACGGAGAAAAAAACCCGAACCCGAGAAAATAAAATAACTTAAGGCCGGTAACGGCAAGAGTTGGAGTACATATTGGGTAAATCATATCCGGGGTGTTACACTCCACTTATTCCTGCACCCACACACTCCTTCCTCCCACAAACACGATTATCCAGTTCAAACCCGAGTCCAAGCTCATTTTGCTGCCATTTTCGATCTCCTTGCTCAAAGCACCTCTCACAATACTTCTTGGGGGGATTGTTCCTTGGTATGTGACTCCTCCATTGGTCCAATTAGTTTTTGTTCTAGTAATTTATTCATTGCAAATTTATGCTGCCTAGGTGACCATGTTCTTGAGCTTGCATGTCAAATTTATAAGGTTCCAAGTAGTTTTGATGCATGATATAGGCTCTAGGCACTTGTAGGAGTAGTTGCTATCAATTTTGTTGAGTTTGGTTTACTTTTATTTGAAGTTACTAAAAATTTCAGAAATTTTTGAGAGGAAGAAATATGTTTAGGAAAATGTACCAAGGTGGCTCTTCAAGGAAACAAGAGCCCAGACTTGCAATGCGTGATGATGATGATGAGCCACCAAGGGACGCTCCAGTGGGGCCCTATGAATGGCCTTCAGAGGACTTTATGGATCGAGCGTAAATTAAGGAAGAATTTAACGCATATTTGCGTAACGCTGATCTTGTGAGATTCGAGGGGGAAAAGTGCCGCCAGTACCACTATCTCACTAGTTCCTTTGTGAGGAGGTTTGAATTTTCATCTTCACACAATTCTCCAACTGTCCTATTTGATCTTTATGAAAAATCGTATACGATGGACTTAGAGGATTTTACTACTGCTTGCAAACTTCCACAATGGGGTAGTGTTAGGGAACCTCGCAAGTCTAAATTTAGAGATTTTCTTGCTAGTATAACTGCAGGGGAATCTAGAAATATAACACAAGCTACCATAGGGAGCATTCACTTTCCTGCTATACATTATTTTGCTCTCTTCATAGGTAGATGCATTAATGGTAAAGATGAGGCATGTCACATGTGTGTCCCTGACCTCAGTATTTTTAGGAGTGCTGTGTTAGGAGATAAATCTTATAATTTGGGAGCCATTGTTGCACGTAGGTTGCATCTTAATAGATTTAATGGATATTTCTTTGGTGGAATTATGCAACTCGCATAGCTAATTTTCTTGGTATAACCGTACGTGAAGATGATATTGAGTTGCCTCCTGCTTATTTGGATGAGGCTATGGTTCGTCATTAGTTTGTTGAGAGGAACGATCAGTTCCTCCAGTACCGACTAATCTTTGAGAGACGACGCACCTATCACGTCGCTCTCCCTTCTTCTACTTTCTTTCACTTTCAGGCAAAAAGGAGATATTTTATAACTAGAGAGGAGGCGGAAGAGTATAAGAGGAGAGCTGAGATAGCTCGCCTCCAAGTTGTAGCCCATGATGCAATGACTCCTACATCGTAGTACGACCCGAACTATTACTATGGATATCCGCCAGGACAACCGTGTCCATAGACCAACTTTGGCCAAAAGCCTAAGCTTGGGGGAGTACGTATTTCTCACCGACATTATATTCATGTTCACACACTCATTGCTAGATGTCGGTGCTCATACTTTTTCATTGTATCATCCATGCTAGTTTATTTCCTTTTTTATGCTTTCTTCTTGTGTGTTTAATAAACCTTAAGAAAAACCAAAAAAATTAGTTGTAGCTTTTAGCTCGTTTTAATTTCCATGCTTGTAGTAGTAATTAAAAACAAAACCCAAAAAGATTTCCTATTCTTCTTTTGCTTGTTGGGAGCTTTCCCGTGTAAATAGTTTTATTTATTTTCTTTTCTTTGGGGGTCGATAGGAGAAGACCATGATTAAATTGTTGAAGTGACTCCTATATGCATTATTGTTGATCTGACAAAAGAGCCCATATTGCCTTATCTTCTCCTGTTTATTGAATGCTTGCAGATTCCAGCTTAGTCCAATGCACGCGCACTATTATTATTATCCACATCATTCGGTCGTGCAAGTGAAAGGCAATTATGACGATATATGATGGACTGACTGAGATGAGAAAAGCTGGTATGAACTCGACCTCTCTTGTTTTTGTAAATATGATTAGTTCATCGTTCCTGATTCAGCCTATTGTGAATAAACATGTTTGCAATGACAACTAGAGATCATAGTTTCTTGTGCCATGCTTGATTATCTAGGAGCTTATAATGGTTTACCTTGCGTGCCAACATGCTATTAAAATGGTTTTGATGTGGTATGATAGGGTGGTATCCTCCTCTAAATGATTTAAGTAACTTGACTTGGCACATGTTCACGCATGTAGTTGAAACAAAATCAACATAGCCTTCACGATATTTATGTTCATGGTGAATTATATCCTACTCATGCTTGCATTCGGTGTTGATTAATTTTAATGCATGTTCATGATTGTTGTCGCTCTCTAGCTGGTCGCTTCCCAGTATTTTTCTGGCCTTCATCTGTACTAAGCGGGAATACTGCTTGTGCATCCAATCCCATAAACCCCAAAGTTATTCCATACGAGTCCACCATACCTACCTATTTACGGTATCTACCTGCCGTTCCAAGTAAATTTGTATGTGCCAAACTCCGAACCTTCAAATAAATATCCTGTTTTGTATGCTCGAATAGCTCATGTGTCAACTAGGGTTGTCCGTATCTTCCATGTTAGGCGGGTTATTCTCAATAGGAGTGGACTCCGCTCCTCACTCATGAGAAAATGGCTGGTCACCGGGATGCCCAATCCCATGCTTTATGCAAATCAAATCAAAATAATTGCAAACAAAACTCCCCCTGGGACTCTTATTAGTTGGAGGTACTCATTATTTCGAGCAAGCCATGGATTGATGCTTGTTGGTGGAGGGGAGTATAAACTTTACCATTCTGTTTGGGAATCGCCTATAATGTGTGTAGCATGGAAGATATCACCATCTCTTGGTTGTTATGTTGACAATGAAAGTATACCGCTCAAAATATTATTCGCCTCTATTTCAAAACCGAGCTCTGGCACCTCTACAAATCCCTACTTCCCTCTACGAAGGGCCTATATATTTACTTTCATGTTGAGTCATCATCCTCTTATTAAAAAGCACCAGTTGGAGAGCACCGCTGTCATTTGCATTCATTACTGTTGGTTTACACTGAGTATGACTTGACTGGATCTCTTTTACCATGAATTACAATGTCTAGTCAGTCCTTGATCTTTAAAGGTGCTCTGCATTTATGTTTTTCGGTCTCAGAAAGGGCTAGCGAGATATCATCTTGTTATATCATATTATGATTGTTTTGAGAAAGTGTTGTCATCCGAGATTTATTATTATTGCTCGCTAGTTGATTATGCCATTGATATGAGTAAACATGAGACCTAAGTGTTATTGTGAATATGGTTAGTTTATAATCTTTGCTCAAAACATGAATGCTGGCTTTACATATTTACAACAACAAGAGCAAACAGAATTTGTAAAAGTTTTCTTTATCACTGTCAGTTTGTCAACTGAATTGCTTGAGGACAAGCAAAGGTTTAATCTTGGGGGAGTTGATACGTCTCCGTCATATCTACTTCTCCAAACACTTTTGCCCTTGTTTTGGACTCTAACTTTCATGATTTGAATGGAACTAACCCGGACTGACGCTGTTTTCAGCAGAATTGCCATGGTGTTATTTATGTGCATAAACAAAAGTTCTCAGAATGACCTGAAACTTCACAGAACATATTTTTGGAAATAAAAAATCCTTGCAAAAGATGAAGACCGGGGGGCCCACACCCTAGCCACGAGGGTGGGGGCGCGCCTGCCGCCCTTAGGCGCGCCCCCTACCTCGTGGGCCCCTGGAACTCCTCCGACCTCAACTCCAACTCTATATATTTGCTTTCGTGGAGAAAGAAATAAAAGAGAAGTATTCATCGCGTTTTATGATACGGAGCCGCCGCCAAGCCCTAAAAGCTCTCGGGAGGACGTATCTGGAGTCCATTCGGGGCTCCGGAGAGGGGAATCCGTCGCCATTGTCATCATCAACCATCCTCCATCACCAATTTCATGATGCTCACCGCCGTGCGTGAGTAATTCCATCGTAGGCTTGCTGGACGGTGATGGGTTGGATGAGATTTATCATGTAATCGAGTTGTTTTGTTAGGGTTTGATCCCAAGTATCCACTATGTTCTGAGATTGATGTTGTTATGACTTTGCTATGCTTAATGCTTGTCACTAGGGCCCGAGTGCCATGATTTCATATCTGAACCTATTATGTTTTCATAAATATATGAGAGTTCTTGATCCTATCTTGCAAGTCTATAGTCACCTACTATGTGTTATGATCCGGCAACCCCGAAGTGACAATAATCGGGACCACTTCCGGTGATGACCGTAGTTTGAGGAGTTCGTGTATTCACTATGTGGTAATGCTTTGGTCTGGTACTCTATTAAAAGGATGCCCTAATATCCCTTAGTTTCCGCTAGGACCCCGCTGCCATGGGAGGGTAGGAAAAAAGATGTCATGCAAGTTCTTTTCCATAAGCATGTATGACTATATTCGGAATACATGCCTACAGTACATTGATGAATTGGAGCTAGTTCTTTGTCACCCTAGGTTATGACTATTACATGATGAACCACATCCGGCATAATTCTCCATCACTGATCCATTGCCTACGAGCTTTCCATATATTTTTCTCCGCTTATTTACTTTTCCGTTTCTATTGCTATCATCACTACAAAATACAAAAAACACTACTTTTGTTACCATTACCTTTTACTATCGTTACCACTACTATCATATTACTTTGCTACTAAATACTTTGCTGCAGATATTAAGTTTCCAGGTGTGGTTGAATTGACAACTCATCTGCTAATACTTGAGAATATTCTTTGGCTCCCCTTGTGTCGAATCAATAAATTTGGGTTGAATACTCCACCCTCAAAAAATGTTGCGATCCCCTATACTTGTGGGTTATCAATGTTCGTTTCATTATTAACTAATATGACTGACTCATGAAAACAAAATGTGCAGTCCGTGTGCGAGAAAAATGGCCAGACCACTCCGTTGATGCCCCAGATTGGTAAAGCGGACACGATGAGTTTCATTTGAATGATCATTAGTTACTAGTATTCACATTTCAGTTGCATCATGCTAAGGAGACATTGCAAATGATCTTTGGTGAAGCATGCCTCCCAACAAGCATCGACCGACCCTTCTCCCTCTCGCACTGGCGCAACCCCGACTGGTCCTTCTCCGTCTGGCACTGGCGCAAACCCGACCGGTCCGTCACCTCCGTCATGATGGTAAGTTTTCCCAAGTGTTTTGCTTACGCAATGCATAAAGACCTAGACTTAGCTTTATTTCCTCCAAAATGCTTACCATAATGACCTAGACTTAGCTTATCTTCCTCCAAAATGACATAATTAGCTTACTTAGCTCCAAAATGATCTATACTTAGCTTCGTTTCCTCCAAAATGACCTAAGTTAGCTCTAATATGCTAAGTTATCTCTAATATGCTTAGTTACCTAGGTTTTCTCAATAATGACAAGCACTTAGGTTACTTATGCAAAAATGGCATAATTAGCTTACTTAGGTTTCAAATGGCATAACAATCTTGGTAACCTCATATATGTCATATGATTAGCTTATTTTCCTCAAAAATGACATAATAAGCCTAATTAGCTCCAAAATGATAAATTTTTACCTAAGTTAGCTCCAAAATGACCTAAGGTGGCTCTAAGTTAGCTCTAAAATGCTAAATTAGCTATAATATGCTTAGTTACTTGGGTTAGCTCAATAAAGACCTATAATTAGCTTACTTATGTCAAAAAATGGCATAATATGCTTAGTTAACTCAAAAATGGCATAATTAGCTAGGTTAGCTCCAAAATGACCAAGTTTACCGAGGTTAGCTCCAATATGATCCATTTTACCTAGGTTAGCTCCAAAATGACCATGTTTATCTAGGTTAGCTCCAATATGATCCATTTTACCTAGATTAGCTCCAAAATAGCCTATTTACCTAGCTTAGCTCTAAAATGACCTACACACTTAGCATTTTTACCTAGCTTAGCTAAAAAATGGCATTTTTACCTACCTTAGTTAGAAGAAGAAGAAGAAGATAAAGAAGAGGAGAGGAGAAAAAGAAAGATAAGATAAGTTCTTCTTCTTCTTTTTCTTCTAGCTTGTCTTCTTCTTATTCTTCCTCTTCTAACTTTCATCTTTCCCAATTCGCAAATTTGCTTTAGATGAGGAAGCTTGCATTGATGGAGTGTACTCTTCTCCTTGTGCTTCCTGTTTGTTTGTGCAAACTTGTTAGAAACTTTTTTTGGATATGTATGTATGGATATGTTGTTGGAAACCATTGCATATATTGTTGGGAACTTGTATGTTGGATATGTTGAGTGGAAACTTATTGTTGGTATGCTTGTTGAAATATTTTCAAATGTGTGTATATGTATATATATATATATGAAATTCTGTCAAATTGAATTAATTTAATAAAAAATCAGAAAAAAAAACAGGGGCTATACAGGCACTTTGCCGTCTTTTGGCAGACGTCAAAGAGCTACGTGTGCAACCTGGGGTGCATTGGGCTAGCTTATTTGGAAGCTTTGCCAACCTTTGCATCTTTGCCATCTGCCAGCAGATAGCATAGCATGCCACATGGCAGCTACCTGGCCTGGCCTATATGGGCACTTTGCTATCTGCTGGCAGACGACAAAGATCCAAAGGTCTTTGCCATCTTCCACCAGATGGCAAATAACGCCATTAAGCCCTTAACAGAGCTAAGCTTCCACTTGTGCCGTCCAGGCTCTTTGCCATCTGGCAGCAGAAAGAAAAGGCCTTTGCGTCTTTGTTTTCTGCCAGCAGACGGCAAAGAGTCCTTTGCCGTAGCTTTTTCAGCCGGACATGTTGTCATTCTTCTCCGTTCTTTTCTTTCCAACCATCTAGTTTTCCATTCATTTGTTCCGGAGGCATGGTGATGTCACGCTCTTTGTCCTATCATCTTATTTTGCCAAGATCATGCACTTTCCTTTGTCTATCCATTCAACCGGAGTGTCGTGCCCTCTACTCAAGTTTTCTCATCTTATCTAGTTTTGCCTTCCTTTTCCAACCGGAGTGTTGTCGTAATTGATTTTTTATCGTTCCTTGAACATCTCGTTTCAACCAGAGTGCTTCCTTGTACTTCTTGTCCATTGAAACCCTTTTCTTATGTCTTTCAACCTACAAGGCTCTAGTAATGTTCCTTGTTCCTCTTTTCTAACGGACTGTTTTAACTTTGTTCATCTTTGTTGTATTCTTTCTTTCAATTTGTTCAACTTCGCAAGGTTCTTTGGTTTCACTTATTTGTCAAAGAAGCAACTTTGTTTTACCTCATCCTCTTCCGTTTTCCCCGGTGCCATCCTAGATCTCAGGACGAGATCCTCTTGTAGTGATGGAGAGTTGTGACGCCCTGAGACCGTTGCGCCAGGTGTCTTCCAGTTATTTGTTGTTGTTGCCTTGTCATTTGCTTGTGTGTCGCTTCTTGCCATGTCAGCATGTGCATTGCATCATCACGTTTTCAAAACTTGCATCCGTCCCGGTCTCCTCGCTCTTTCCATTGTCCGTTCTGAGCCCAGACACACTTGCACGCGCCCGCGGCACGTCCGGAATAGTATTTTATAAGTGGCCGGAAAATTTTCTCGGAATGGGTTGAAAGTTGGCGTGCGGTCTTATTATAGTGTAGGTAGGCCGCCTGCCAAGTTTCATCGCATTCGGAGTTCGTTTGATGCCCAAACGGATAACTATAGCGGCAATATAGCCAGTCTTTTCGTCGGACGTTTTTGGTCTCCGAAAATTGTTGTCGGGCTGCCCTCTCTTCCCTCCTCTCAGCCCACACCCTCCTACATAGACCTCCTGCAACCCACTAGACCCACCTAACCCCTCCTTGCACAGTGCAACAACCACCCTCGAGTGCGTGTTCGAAAGTTTGTCCCGAACCCAACCCGGACAGTCAGCTCCGTTGGGTCCGGATCATCCCCAAACATCTAAAAAACATCTCCGTTTTTTTATTTGAACTCCCCTAAGCCATTTATTCTCGAACGTCCGATTTAATTGGAGGGTCCAAATATAACCCTCCTTTTCTATATATATATATATATATAGACCTCTTGCCTAATCCCTAAAACCTAGGCCATCTATCCCATCCCCAATTCCCCATCCGCCCCCAGCCACCGCCGCTCTCTCCTCACAATCCGCACGCACCCAGTCCCTTGCCTCCACTTGGCCAGATCCATCAGCCAAACCCCACTCAATCTCGACCGCCAGATCTCAGATCCTATGGCCCAGAGAGCCTCCCGCATCCCCGTAGTTCCACCCATCGCCACCAGCCCCAATCTGGATAGAGGCAACCCCGTCCGCCCGAGCACCGCCCTGCTGCGCCGGCCGGTGAGACGACGCCCGTGAGCACCAGCTTGACCGCCTCGCTCCATCACCAAGCACGAGCTCCTCTAGCCCCAGATGCAACGAGCCTTGCCGGATCCAGCTCCTGCACCTTGTTGCTCGGCATCCTCGTGCTCCTTGTCGCTGGAGCAGCACTGGACCGGGAGGAACCCGTCGTCCTCCAGCTTCCCTGCAGCCTCGTGCCGTCGGAGACCTGCTGCCGGCGACCTCGCCCTCCGACGACCACCTACTAGGCCACCCCTTTGCTCCCCTCCACCCGTCCCTTTTTCCTCTCCTTCTCCCTCTTGTCTCACTATCACTCCCTCTAACCTTCATAGGAGGAGACACCATGGACGATCTCCCTGCGTCCCTACCAAAGGTCCCTGGTCCGCGTCCTCCGGCCACCTCCCCGCCGCGTCACCCGCCGGATCCTCCCTTCTACTCCATCCTGCCGCTCACCGGAGTCCCTGTGTCCCCTCCGTTGACTGCGTCCCCACTGTCATCGTGCTCTTCCGCCAAGTACTTGGAGCCGCCGCCCAACTTCATGCCTTAGCCCGCCATGGATGACCGGCTCTGCCAAGCTCCGTCGCCGTCGTCTGGGACCACCACCTGCCTAGATTCGTCCAGCCCCGTCACGCGTCGCCTCCTGCAAGCTGCAGCTACTCTGCTTTCCTCCATGTCGCCGGCCTCTGCAATGGCGCGGATGCAAGCGCTCACATTAGTTGACTATGGGGTCAACTCATCCAAGTGGGTCGCTGCGCTTCCACTTTCGGGCTGAGGCCCAATGTGAGCACCAAAGCCAGCCCTCCTCTCTGTTGGGCCAGGCAGATTCAGCCCGTTGATGTTTTTTTCCTGCCTATGTATTTATCTATATTCCAGAGAAGACATGTTTTGCGGAAAACCCCCTAAGCTCCATGCATTTAATAACTTCTCAACCATGCATCTCTTGTAAAAACATTATATATGAAAAATGCTTAAAATCTTGTCTAGTTTCATAATATCCATCTTTCATGCATGTTTGAAATGTTTAAACTGTCGTTTTCATTTATTTGCTTAATTTCCATGTTAAAATGATTTAATTCATACCTAAATAACCGTAGCTCCAAATTTAATAAACTTTATATGTAAATGGGGTAGAAAAATGCCTAGTTTAACATGGTGTACTTGCTTTTCATGTTTAACAACTCTAAATATGCTTTAGGGCAGAACAGTACCAAACCTAAAATATTGCACATGAGGTTTTTCGGACTTGTTGTTTGTTGTTCCAGCCTCATTTAAACTTGCCTAGTTAGGTAGTTTTATTATACTTCACCTCTTGCCATGTTAATCAACATTTAATATTGTTGGGTACATAAACGGGAGAGAACTAAATAATTGTCGTGGTGTTTCGTCAATATGCAACAGAGTTGCATATTGAGCTCCACTTAATTTGTAGGATTGTTTGTGCACTTTGCCATGCCATGCTTCATTAAATCGGACATGCATCATACTTGGTTGTGCATCATGCCATGATTATGTGATGGTTGTTTACTATGTTGTTTGCTTCTTTCCAGTGTTGCTTCTTCGGGTTGGTTCCGATAACGTCGCGTTTGTGAGGATTCGTTCGACTACGTCTGTTTGTGTTCTTCATGGACTCGTTCTTCTTCCTATCGGGATCTCAGGCAAGATGACCATACCCTCGAAATCACTTCTATATTTGCTTGCTAGTTGCTCGCTCTATTACTATGCCGCGATACCTACCACTTGCTTTATCATGCCTCCCATATTGCCATGTCAAGCCTCTAACCCACCTTCCTAGCAAACCGTTGTTTGGCTATGTTACCGCTTTCCTCAGCCTCTCTTATAGCGTTGTTAGTTGCAGGTGAAGATGAAGTTTGTTCCATGTTGGAACATGGTTATGTTGGGATATCAAAATATCTCTTATTTTAATTAATGCATCTATATACTTGGTAAAGGGTGGAAGGCTCGGCCTTATGCCTGGTGTTTCATTCCACTCTTGCCACCCTAGTTTCCGTCATACCGGTGTTATGTTCCTTGATTTTGCGTTCCTTACACGATTGGGTGTTGTGGGGACCCCTTGACAGTTCGCTTTGAATAAAACTCCTCCAGCAAGGCCCAACCTACCTTTCCCTTGGGAGTCACGCTCCCGAGGGTCATCTTTATTTTAAGCCCCCGGGCCAGTGCTTGTCTAAGTGTTGGTCCAATCTACAGTCCTTTGCAGCGCCACCTCAGGGAAACTTGAGGGCTGGTTTTAGTTGTACGGAGCGCTCATCCGGTGTTGCCTTGAGAACGAGATATGTGCAGCTCCTATAGGGATGTCGGCGCATCGGGTGGTCTTGCTGGTCTTGTTTTACCATTGTGGAAATGTCTTGTAACCGTGATTCCGAGCCTGATCGGGTCTTCCCAGGAGAAGGAATATCCTTCGTTGACCGTGAGAGCTTGTGATGGGCTAAGTTCGGACACCCCTGGAGGGGTTTGAACTTTCGAAAGCCATGCCCGCGGTTATAGGAAGATGGAAATTTGTTAATATCCGGTTTTAGAGAACTTGAGACTTAACTTAATTAAAATGCATCAAGCGCGTGTGTAGCCGTGATGGTCTCTTTCCGGCGGAGTCCAGGAAGTGAACACGGTTCTTGGGTTATGTTTGTGCGTAAGTAGTTTCAGTATCACTTCTAGTTCACGACCATTGCATTGCTTCTCTTCCCGCTCTTATTTGTGTATGTTAGCCACCATATATGCTTAGTGCTTGCTGCAGCTCCACCTCACTACCCTTTTCCTACACATAAGATTAAATAGTCTTGATCTCACGGGTGTGAGATTGCTGAGTCCTCGTGACTCATAGATACTTCCAAACAGTTGCAGGTGCCGATCATACCATTGCAGATGACGCAACCGAGCTCAAGTGGGAGCTCGATGAAGATCGTGTTCGTTGTGTTGTTTTTCGTTTCCAGTTGATCAGTAGTGGAGCCCAGTTGGGGTGATCGGGGATCTAGCATTTGGGGTCGTCTTTATTTTTATGTTGGTTCCGTAGTCGGACCTTGATTATATTCTGGATGATGTATGTTTAACTTGTATTTGTCTGAACTGGCGATTGTAAGCCAACTCTTTATCCCATTCGTATTCTGTACATGGGATTGTGTCAAGATTACCCCTCTTGCGACAAACCTACCATGCAGCTATGCCTCTAAGTCATGCCCTGACACGTGGGAGATATAGCCGCATTGTGGGTGTCACAGTCATGGCGGTAGATCGGTTTTGTCGGAACGCTGTTGTTCCACCCGAATGGGAGTGCGAGGCCATGGGTTCCATAGTGTGGGTACAATATACTAACCTCTGCAGTGTGTGTTTTTAATTTATCGATAGCCGCGTCCTCGGTCATGGGCACAAGTTCGCACTAGGTCACACCGTTCGATCAAGACACACATGACAGAATGACTTATAGGTCATTTATATGTTGATATTGTGAGCAGTAACAGTTTGGCAGGATGCTGATGATGATGTTGAAGATGATCTTGAGGATGATCATTCAGTTGTGCTGTGGTCACGAGGTGATCATGTGGATGTTTTGATCACGAGGTGATAATGTGGATGTTTTGATCACGAGGTAATCAGGTGGATCACGAGGTGATCGAGATGGTATATTGCTTGGCCGGATAGCCAAGATTGAGATGGTTATTGAGATTTGAGATGTTGGTTTATCAACATTGTAGTAATTTCATATCATTTTTAGTAGTTGCTTTGGCATCATAGTAGTTGCTAATTAATAACCTGTTAAATGCTATGTTGTTGTCTTGCCTTGATGCTTTTGCTTGTTGTGAGTTTGCAAGTACATTCAATGTACTGACCTGGCGTGTCATAACAGATTTCAGGTGATGCCATGATTGATTGAATTCCTGTCAGGTTACTAATTATGCAAGCTAGATCGTGTCCCATCCAGAGTCCGTATGGAGTGGAGTCCACCACCGTCGTCGTCGTTCTCCTGCTAGAAGTTTTCCGCTGCTACGAGTTGTCCCGCTGCTAGCATAGAGATACCATAGCAGGCGTAGTGTCACCGTGTTGATGTGATCCTTTATAACATCAGACCCTTGTACCAGTATTCTTTGTAATAAGAGCTGATTTATTCTATGTCGAGCAGTGTCGTATTCCAGAAGACTTCACCTTGATCTCTGGGCTTGAATACAGGGCGTTCTGGTCTCTCTAAGCTGGGGTGCCATAGAGCTTGGTATCAGAGCAGGTCTGGCTATAGGACGCCCTAGTTAGCACGGGCGGTAAAAATCGGTAGTATAGAGTCTGACTTGTTTGTTGCATTGGTTTCTACATTTGTTTGTTGCATAACATGCATATAGCCTTATTATTTGTTGCTAACAGTTTATCTTGTAAGTGTAGCTGGCATCGGTTCGGATCCACTACAGCTCAGCCTTTGCATCCCTCCAGTTTCCTTTGAGCCTGTTCTTCGGTGTTTAGTGTCATCTCTGTCGCAGCGGAGTGATGCCAAGTGTTCCGCACACCGTTTACAGGATGGTGTCGAGGTAATCGCACCAGTTTCTTTTCATCATCCCCACCTATCGTTTCAGTGGTAGACGTTTTTCTATCTCAAATCATGCCCTTTTATCTCATCATGTTGGCAACCCTTAATGATCTCAGTCATCAAGAAAGGGCAATGCCAATAGACTCAGTTTTCCCCACTATCATATTCCTTGGATGAGTATGGATCCTTTCCGTCTGCTTGATAATAAGGTGGCCGTAACATTTGTGTTCTGCTACATGGTTACCAAGTACGTCCTCGATTCCGACCTAGTCCAGGTTGCTACCTGGCTAGGCCAGCACTTGGTGTAGCTATGTTTACACCAACCCATCCACGCATTGATTCGTCCTCGTGCACACCGACATAGCATGTTAGGTCGTAGTACCAGAGTTTCCGCGAGATTTCTGTGCTTAAGTAGGCATGCATATGGTGTGACTAGCAGTAATATGTGACTTTCTTTGTGTGTGATTGTTTCGTGTGCTTTTATTTAGTTGAGTTTTCTTGTGCTTCTTTATGTTGGGCCCTCGGTGTTACCTTATTTCCCCTTGTGGAAGTTTCTCATCAACCGACACCGGATTCAAAGAAGCAAGAAGGAACACAAGTTAAACACATCAAGTCTACATCAATATTTAAATCCTCACACAGTAATAATCAAGTCAGCCGGAACACAAGTTAGGTGCAAGATCAACGGTATATTTCTCAGTCTAAGGTATGGATCATATACAAAGTTTTGGCTCAGTAAGGGATGATGCTTGAAATATGTTATACTTTGAAAGAAAGCCAGAATGTGCTATGATCAAGGAGGACAGTCAAACAAATTTTTTTCATGCCGGTGACCAGCCACAAAATATCATGGGCATATGTTTGGCTTCCAGTCTGCATTTTACACTATGAAGCTTTGGATATGCTAAACTCAGTCTTCCTCCACATGCTATCGGAAGAAGCGTATGATGCAAGGCTCCTAAATTTTTCCCAGTATAATATATGGAAAGTTTCTTGTCCAAGGTACCTAGTCTTCCACAGCAAGATACCCAAATGAAGGCATCTGACATAAGGAATGGAATCTTCCTCAAAAAGCAACCTGAGGTGAAGCTTCTCAAGTACGGAACCCATGCTTATCTAGCACAATACTCAGGCCAAGCTTCATGTGTAAGCTATCGAGACTTCTTCTGCATGCTACCCAGACAAAAGCTTCGAGAAGAAGCTAACGTGTCTTCCTCAGCAAGCTATTCGGATGGCTTCTCTCGTAAGCCACTCAGCCCACGACAGTAACACACTATGCACTATCCTTAGAGATTATATGATGAGTTGGCAATTTATGGCAGTACCGCTCCAGAATAAGATTCACAATAATTTTGTCAGAAGTACAATTCAGTCAATACATATGCCTACCTCAAGGATCGAGTGTTCGGTTGCATATCCTTCTTATATGTATGGTGAGCATGCATCCCTGGTCATACAAGTCACCCATACGAGGTACGATAATTCTCAAGCAGATATACCTAAGGAAGGTAAGGATTCAGCAACCTCATGAACCATGCAAATGAAGATAAGCAGAGATACACCTCATGTAATACAAGGATCGACAAGATCTGGAGATGACAACGCAAAATCAACAGTCTTGACAATGGTCACCAAGGTCATTATTCCTGCACCAGACAAGGAGATCTCCTGAAACCTTGCCACCCTCTTGTATGATTGGCCTCAACAATGTGCTGTGTACAGCTACAAGCCCCGAGTATATGTCATATATATGTGGACCCAGGTCAGAAAACAAGCGCAACGGATGATGCCAAAAATATTGCACTAACCACATCCATGGTCGTACGAAGAATCAAGGACATATGTGGCCAAGCTATTTCAGTATGGTACCATGACAAAGAAAATCATGACCATCAAAAGGTGAGACTGACCGCAAATGTATGATGATTTTTGCGCGACCATCATAGTCCGAATACCCAAGTCAGTTGAAGGCCATGATGCCATATGGATCCGCAAAAACATACCCTCAGAGGCCTACAATGTTCTTCAAGGACTTCATATCCTGTGGACCCGCTTAAAATGGTTAGTGTGGAATATCCAAGTCTATGATGTCAGATCCAAGCTTCTTTGCAACCTCAGCACTTTGACTTCAGTGACAGTGTTAAAGCATCTCACAGCCTATTACCACATGGGAAAGTGAAAGCACAAGTGCTCCCTAGGTGGTTTTGTTAATTGATGACAACATATCTCTTGTTGGACTAACACTTCTATCTAGCATGTTTCAGATAAGTTCAACAATGGAGTGGCATGGACTAAAGGATGTGAAAGTGGAACCCTCAAAATGCTAAGGACAAAGGATTGGCTCAAGCTCAAAAGCTCAAGACTCTTCATTTTGTATTTTAGTGATCCAAGATCACATTGAGTCTTTAGGAAAAGCCAATACTATTAAGGAGGGATGAGGTGTTGCTTAATGAGCTTCTTGCTTCATGTGCTTAGTGATATGCTCCAAAACCCTCAACTACTTTCCCATATCCACATATGACCTAAACCCTAAGCCAAACTCGGTCCTACCGATTCTTCCTATCCGGCGCCACCGAGTTTCACTTGTCATTAGCCACTGCCAAACCCTAGCAATTGGGTTCTACCGATAAGGATCTCGGTCTCACCGAGATGGGGTTGCAAACTCTCTGTTTCCCTTTCGTAACTTTTCGGTCTTACCGAAAGAGCGAATCGGTCCCACCGAGATTGCAATGTAAATTCAGTGTTTCCTTTTTGTAACTTTTCGGTCTCACCGAGTTCCACTCGGTCTCACCGAAAGAGCAAATCGGTCCCACCGAGTTTGCCTGACCAACTCTCTGGTTAGCTAATTACCAAATTCAGTCTCACCGAGTTTGTGTAATCGGTCTCACCGAGATTACGTTATGCCCAAACCCTAACCGAATCGGTCCTACCGAGTTGCATGTCAGTCCCACCGAAATTCCTAACGGTCACTAGGTTTACTATTTCGGTCAGACCGAGTTTTCTGATTCGGTCCCACCGAGATTGGTAAATTGTATGTAACGGTTGGATTTTGTGTGGAGGCTATATATACCCCTCCTCCTCCTTCTCATTCAACGAGAGAGCCATCAGAACACACACACCATTCCAACTCATATGTTCTGAGAGAGAACCACCTACTCATGTGTTGAGATCAAGACATTCCATTCCTACCATATGAATCTTGATCTCTAGCCTTCCCAAGTTGCTTTCCACTAAAACCCTCTTTCCACCAAATCCAAATCCTATGAGAGAGAGTTGAGTGTTGGGGAGACTATCATTTGAAGCACAAGAGCAAGGAGTTCATTACCTACACACCATTTGTTACTTCTTGGAGAGTGGTGTCTCCTAGATTGGCTAGGTGTCACTTGGGAGCCTCCGACAAGATTGTGGAGTTGAACCAAGGAGTTTGTAAGGGCAAGGAGATCACCTACTTCGTGAAGATCTACCGCTAGTGAGGCAAGTCCTGTGTGGGCGATGGCCATGGTGGGATAGACAAGGTTGCTTCTTCGTGGACCCTTTGTGGGTGGTTGCTTCTTCGTGGACCCTTCGTGGGTGGATCCCTGTGTGGACTCGCGCAACCGTTGCCCTTGGGTGGAGCCCTGTGTGGACTCGCGCAACCGTTGCCCTTGGGTGGAGCCCTGTGTGGACTCACGCAACCGTTACCCTTCGTGGGTTGAAGTCTCCATCAACGTGGATGTAGGATAGCACCACCTATCCGAACCACGGGAAAAACATCCGTGTCTCCAATTGCGTTTGATCTCTCCAAACCCTTCCCTTTACATTCTTGCAAGTTGCATGCTTTACATTCCGCTGCTCATATACTCTTTGCATGCTTGCTTGATATGTATTGTGTGTGTTGAAATTGTGCCTAAACTCCACTTAAACCGAAAAGGCTTAAAAATTGCAACTTTAGCACTAAGTGTCTAATCACCCCCCTCTAGACACATCTACTTCTAGATCCTACAAGTGGTATCAGAGCTTTGGTCTCCATTGCCTTGGTTTAATCACCATTGGAGGAAGATGGATGTGTCTACTCTAGGGAGTCTTAGACATAGAGTGCCTACTCTTGATGGAAAGTATTTTCATGAGTGGAAAAATGAGATGCTTGTAATCTTCAATCAATATCATTTGAACAAGTATATTGCTAGCCCTTGTGCACCCCATATCGATCCCTTGCATCCTACCCTAGATGAAGATATTGACATGATTCGCAATCTTAGAACTATTGAGCTCATCATTAGAGGATTGCCCAAAAATTTGATTGCTAGTTTGCCTACTCAAAATTGTGCCTATACTATATGGAAATTTCTTGAGGAACGGTTTCCCAATCATTCCTTAAAAACTTTGGATGAAATTCTCCATAAATCTATTGCCTTGAGTAAGATGAACTCTAGTGATCCTAGTTTTGGTAAATGTCTTCTTGAACTTGCCAATCTTAAGCATGCTAAAGGAGATGTTGGAATCATTAATGATATCATATTCAAAGCTATAAGAATTCATAAAAGTAACCACTTTGATCATTTATCTAATGAATTGCCCTCTCTAGGAAATGATGAGTCATAAGATCATGATGAACATGAATAATATGATGATGATGATGATGATGATAGTGACTTCGATCTCAATGATTGGTCTTATGGAAAATCTTCGGGGATATGAATCAGGAGGAAAGGAATGGGTTCTTGATAGTGGATGTACTGATCATATGACCGGAGATGAAGAGATGTTTCGTGAGCTTGCTGAAAACAACGGCCCTCGAAAATATGTCACCTTTGGTGATAATTCAAAGGGTAAAGTGGTTGGCCTTGGTAAGGTGGCCATCTCACATGATAGTTCCATTCAAAATGTCATGCTCGTTGAATCTCTTGGCTACAACTTACTTTCAGTATCTAGACTTGCTGATTTCGGTTTGAATGTCCTATTTACTGAGGTAGATTGCCAAGTATTTCATCGAGACAATCATAAAATGGTCTTTACGGGTATGCGTAGAGGTGATCTTTACATTGTCGATTTCTCTAAAAAGGCACAACCTAAAACTTGCTTTGTTGCTAAATCCTCAAAAGGTTGGTTGTGGCATAGACGTCTAGGTCACATTGGCATGAGAAACCTTGACAAGCTTATTAAAGGAAATCATATCCTTGGAGTTAACGATGTCATATTTGATAAGGATAGACTTTGCAATGCTTGTCAAGCAGGTAAACAGGTTGGAGGAAGACATCCCGTGAAGAACATCATGACCACAAGGAGGCCACTCGAGCTACTTCACATGGATCTTTTTGGTCCCAACGCCTACAAGAGTCTCGGTGGAAATTCTTTTGGTCTAGTTATAGTTGATGATTTTTCAAGATTTACATGGGTGTTCTTTCTTAATGACAAGTCGCAGGTCCAGAAGATCTTCAGAAACTTCGCTAGGAAGGCCCAAAATCAGTTTGATGTGAAGATCAAGAAGGTTCGGAGTGACAACAGAACGGAGTTCAAGAACGCAAATGTGGACACCTTTCTTGACGAAGAAGGGATTTCACACGAGTTCTCGGCCACGTACACACCTCAACAAAATGGAGTTGTTGAGAGGAAGAACCGGACGCTCATCGAAATGGCAAGAACGATGCTTGATGAATACAAGACGCCAAAGCACTTTTGGGCAGAAGCAGTCGAGACAGCTTGTCACGCAACAAATCGCTTATATCTTCACAAGCTACTCGGCAAGACGACATACGAGCTTCTCACCGGTAACAAACCCCAAGTTGGATACTTTCGAGTATTCGGCTCAAAGTGCTACATTCTTGATAAGCATCGTCGTTCAAAGTTTGCTCCTAAATCTCATAAAGGTTTCTACTTGGTTATGGATCAAACTCTCACACTTACCGTGTCTACAACAATTTCACCCGAAAGGTTGAAGAGACGGTAGATGTGAAGTTTGATGAATCTAATGGCTCGCAAATAGAGCAATTGCCAATTGATGTAGGAGACAAAGACCCTTCAGAAGCAATTCAAGACTTGTCCATTGGCAAAATTCGTCCAACGGAGGTGAAGGAGAGTACTTCATCCGTCCAAGTGGAAGCTTCTACTTCACTACAAGGTGAACCAAGAATCGACACGGAAGCATCCACAAGTGGGACACATCAAGATGAAGAAAACGAGGAAATACGTCAAGACAAACATCAACAACCTCCTTCTCCACCACGACAAGAGAACGACGACGTCAACAATGAAGAAGGCCAAGAAGAAGAACAAGATGAAGAAGATGTTCAACGAAGACCCAAGCAAAAGCTCTCACGAGTTCGAGCAAGAATTGCCAAAGATCATCCCGTCGAGCAAATCCTCAATGATATACAAACCGGGAGAATCACTCGCTCAAAAACTCGTTTAGCTAACTTTTGTGAAAACTATTCATTCATCTCTAGCATTGAACCAATGAAGGTTGAAGAAGCATTGGAAGATCCGGATTGGATAAACGCTATGCATGAAGAGCTACATAATTTTGAGAGAAACCAAGTTTGGACATTGGTTGAGAAGCCCGACAACAACCACAACATCATTGGTACCAAATGGGTGTTTCGCAACAAGCAAGATGAAGATGGACAAGTGGTCCGCAACAAAGCACGTCTCGTCACCCAAGGATACACACAAGTCGAAGGTATGGACTATGGTGAGACGTATGCTCCCATTGCTAGACTTGAGTCCATTCGCATCTTACTTTCCTATGCTAATCACCATAATATCACCTTGTACCAAATGGACATTAAGAGTGCTTTTCTAAATGGAGAAATAGAGGAGGAAGTTTATGACAAACAACCTCCCGGCTTTGTCAATCCTAAGAAACCAAATCATGTTTACAAACTTCACAAAGCTCTTTATGGTCTTAAACAAGCTCCTAGAGCATGGTATAAATGCTTGACCAAGTTCCTTACTACTAGTGGTTTTGAAATTTGTAAAATTGACTCTACTCTTTTTACTAAAAGGGTTAATGGAGAACTATTTGTATGCCAAATTTATGTTGATGACATCATATTTGGTTCAACTAACCCTCTCTTTAGTGAAAAGTTTGGAAAGCTAATGTCAGAGAAGTTTGAGATGTCTATGATGAGTGAACTCAAATTCTTTCTTGGGTTGCAAATCAAGCAAACTAAGGAAGGTACATTTTTCTCTCAAACAAAGTACACCAAGGACTTATTCAAGAAGTTCAATATGCAAGAATGCAAAGGTATGTCTACACCCATGCCTAGTAGTGGACATAATGATTTAACCAAAGATGGTGAACCAGTTGATCAAAAGGTTTATCGCTCTATGATTGGTTCATTGTTATACCTATGTGCTTCACGTCCTGATATTATGCTAAGTGTGTGCATGTGTGCACGATATCAAGCTGCTCCTAAAGATTGTCATCTTAAGGCTGTGAAAAGGATAGTGAGATATTTAATCCATACACCAAATTTTGGCATTTGGTATCCTAAAAGGTCTTCTTTTGATCTTGTTGGCTATTCTGACTCGGATTATGCCGGAGACAAGGTTGATAGAAAGTCCACCCCGGGCACTTGTCAATTTCTTGGCAGATCTCTTGTGTCTTGGTCTTCCAAGAAACAAAACTCGGTATCCTTATCCACCGCCGAAGCGGAATACATTGCCGTTGGTTCATGTTGTGCTCAATTACTTTGGATGACCCAAACTCTTAAAGATTATGGGATTTATGTGAAACATGTTCCACTGCTTTGTGACAATGAAAGTGCTATCAAAATTGGTCATAATCCTGTACAACATTCTCGAACTAAGCATATTGAAGTTCGTCATCATTTCATTCGAGATCATGTTCCTAAGGGTGACATCAATCTTAAGCATGTTCGCACCGATAAGCAATTAGCGGATATATTCACTAAACCGCTTGATGAGAAAGTGTTTTGCAGGTTGAGAGGAGAATTGAACATCATTGATGCTTCGAACTTGGAGTAGAAACTCCATTGGATACATGCAAGACATGAGCTTACGACTAATCCATGATGTATCTCTTATGATAACCATCTTATGTCTTGGATATATTTGCACCTTGCATGTTGTCTAACCCATGTAGGTGCTTGGTTGAATCTAATTCCATGAGATTGCGACTCACTCACATCTTGAGCAATCTCTACAAGACCAAGACTCTACACAATAGTGGTTGAAGACAAGGAAGCACAAAACCATTCAAACATATCCTTTGACAAATTCTATATTAAGCTTCATGATTGTCATTTTTGGATACACAAGTGCTCTTCCTTGCAAGAACTAACCCATGTAGGTAGATGAACTCAAACTCCAAGTGGTGCTCCCAACTCTTGATGAACTACATCAACCTTGAGCACCCACACAAGTTCAACTACATGAGCAAGAACTACATCACTACCCAAGGTATGTTATTCCATCTTTGAGAAGCTTTACTCCAAGACATGAGTCAAAGCAACTCAACAAGATGTGAATACAACAAAATGCTTAAACGAAAAATGGTAACCCCATTTTGAGCTTAAACGATGAGTATGACCTATGATCAAGTGCTCTAACTTGACTCCTAAGTCAATATACTCTAACATAGGTGACTATGTCACCGCCCAATTCTAGATGAAGTTCTCTTGTGTTCCTTTCTGAGTTATTGCATTTGTCCCTTGCATATTTGTTTCTTTATTTTTCAATCAAAAAAAACTTCATCTAGAAACCTTTTACCCTTTTTGTTCTGCATATTTCTGCATCAAATTCCCTGCAAATCCTTCAGCTAATTCATTGCAAATCTTTGTGAGATCTTACCTGACTAGTGAGCTGAGGTGACAAGTGTTTTTCTCTGTGATGAACTCAGTTTCACCGAATTGCCATTTTCGGTCCAACCGAATCCCTTCGGTACTACCGAAATATGCCATTCGGTGCCACCGATTTCGCAACAGGAAAAACAGTCTGCCACATATTCTATATTTCTTCTGATCCAGCTCCACTCAATGAATCTTGTCCTCTACAAGCATCACAGTTTTATTCCCTGCTTTGTACTGAATCTCAAGGACCAAACCTATTCGACGGATTCCAGGAGAAACCTTCTTGGAAATTGATGTCAAAGGGGGAGAGAGAGATCGCATCAAAGCTTGTAGGAGAGAGAGATCACATCAAGGGAGAGAAACAGTCTCAAGGACCAAACCTACAAGAGAGACCTCAAGGGGGGAGAGAATACTCAAGGATCCCATATATCAAGGGGGAGAAAGAAATCTCCAAGGGGGAGAGAATACTCAAGGATCCCAGATGCTTGATGTTCAAGAGGAGAGATGCCACATGTTTTTTTTGGGGAAAGACATGTTCATATGAACTCATTTGAATTTAGTTCTATTCATAACCTTCAGCTCTGATTTTCTGTTTCCTATCTTCTCCCAATAACCCATGTAAGATTCAGGGGGAGCAAGAAACCTAAGGGAAAAGAAATCAGCCAAATTCATTGCATATCTTTATTCTTGGGGACATGTTGAATCCAATGTGGTACCTTGTACTCACTCTCTACATGTCATCCCAGTCTTGGTATTCTTGTGGTTTCTTTTGTTTGCTCTGGCTAGTGGACGTACCTGTGTTATCTAACCTTGTTTGTGCAGGTTCATTCCATCCTAAGCCAACTCGAGACCACAAGGTAAGTATATGCATCAAAATCATGAGTATGAGGAGTTCTTGCTTATGTACATACTGTTTGCAAGAAGGACTCATGAGCATGAAGGTATTTTCCTTTGATAATCTTTTGCTCTGATGCATATGGCCAAGATACATGTAACACATTGCCTACTCTGTCATGGTTATGCTCTCACATGCCTCTATATTTCATATTTACATGAGTGCATACATGTAGGGGGAGCCTATGCTTGTTACATGTCCTTCCAAAGCTTTACTTGCTGTTCTTTATATCTTTATCTAAAGCTTTGATGTATGTTGCCATCAATTACCAAAAAGGGGGAGATTGAAAGCACAAGTGCTCCCTAGGTGGTTTTGATAATTGATGACAACATATCTCTTGTTGGACTAACATTTCTATCTAGCATGTTTCAGATAAGTTCAACAATGAGTGGCATGGACTAAAGATGTGAAAGTGGAACCCTCAAAATGCTAAGGACAAAGGATTGGCTCAAGCTCAAAAGCTCAAGACTCTTCATTTTATATTTTAGTGATCCAAGATCACATTGAGTCTTTAGGAAAAGCCAATACTATCAAGGAGGGATGAGGTGTTGCTTAATGAGCCTCTTGCTTCATGTGCTTAGTGATATGCTCCAAAACCCTCAACTACTTTCCCATATCCACATATGACCTAAACCCTAAGCCAAACTCGGTCCTACCGATTCTTTCTATCCGGCGCCACCGAGTTTCACTTGTCATAAGCCACTGCCAAACCCTAGCAATTCGGTTCTACCGATAGGGATCTCGGTCTCACCGAGATGGGATTGCAAACTCTCTGTTTCCCTTTCGTAACTTTTCGGTCTCACCGAAAGAGCGAATCGGTCCCACCGAGATTGCAATGTAAATTCAGTGTTTCCTTTTTGTAACTTTTCGGTCTCACCGAAAGAGCAAATCGGTCCCACCGAGTTTTCCTGACCAACTCTCTGGTTAGCTAATTACCAAAATTCGGTCTCACCGAGTTTGTGTAATCGGTCTCACCGAGATTACGTTATGCCCAAACCCTAACCATATCGGTCCTACCGAGTTGCATGTCAGTCCCACCGAAAATCTCTAACGGTCACTAGGTTTACCTTTTCGGTCGACCGAGTTTGTTGATTCGGTCCCACCGAGATTGGAAAACTGTGTGTAACGGTTGGATTTTGTGTGGAGGCTATATATACCCCTCCACCTCCTCTTCATTCGAGAGAGCACCATCAGAACACACACACCATTCCAACTCATATGTTCTGAGAGAGAACCACCTACTCATGTGTTGAGACCAAGACATTCCATTCCTACCATATGAATCTTGATCTCTAGCCTTCCCAAGTTGCTTTCCACTCAAACCCTCTTTCCACCAAATCCAAATCCTATGAGAGAGAGTTGAGTGTTGGGGAGACTATCATTTGAAGCACAAGAGCAAGGAGTTCATTACCTACACACCATTTGTTACTTCTTGGAGAGTGGTGTCTCCTAGATTGGCTAGGTGTCACTTGGGAGCCTCCGACAAGATTGTGGAGTTGAACCAAGGAGTTTGTAAGGGCAAGGAGATCGCCTACTTCGTGAAGATCTACCGCTAGTGAGGCAAGTCCTTCGTGTGGCGATGGCCATGGTGGGATAGACAAGGTTGCTTCTTCGTGGACCCTTCGTGGGTGGAGCCCTGTGTGGACTCGCGCAACCATTACCCTTTGTGGGTGGAGCCCTGTGTGGACTCGCGCAACCGTTACCCTTTCGTGGGTTGAAGTCTCCATCAACGTGGATGTAGGATAGCACCACCTATCCGAACCACGGGAAAAACATCCGTGTCTCCAATTGCGTTTGATCTCTTCAAACCCTTCCCTTTACATTCTTGCAAGTTGCATGCTTTACATTCCGCTGCTCATATACTCTTTGCATGCTTGCTTGATATGTATTGTGTGTGTTGAAATTGTGCCTAAACTCCACTTAAACCGAAAAGGCTTAAAAATTGCAACTTTAGCACTAAGTGTCTAATCACCCCCCCCCCTCTAGACACATCTACTTCTAGATCCTACAGAAAGTCAAAAGCCGAACCATCAACTCAGATCAGGTATACTCACTGGTGGAACCAAGTACATGGACAGCCGGTCAAGAAAAGTATTTTCCCGCCAACACCCTTGTCAGGACAGTCTCCAGATGCTATTGTTTGAGGTATGCTACATCTATAAGTCAATACCCCTTTATATTGCTCATGACAGAAGGCAGTCAAATCTTTGGTACATATCACATCGTCGAGCCAAAGAAAAAAATCAAGATAAGTTAGTACCACCTACGAGCAGTCAGATCTCGTCAGGAGAATGACCATGATTTTTAGCATTTATTGAACCCGAAAGACATGCATTTGTTTGAGCAAACCCCATGGCAGAAGTAAAAAGGTTTTCATGAGCAAAGGAAAGTTTATGCTGAGATCCATTGGATATCACCGAAGATATGAGAGAATCAACGTTAGCAAAAGGATGTGGTATATGAGCAAAAACCTGTTAGAAATTGGGAAAGGTGAAGCAAACACTACTAGAGGATCCTGCTATACAAATGGTTGAGACATGATTTTGTAGAAAATCTCATGTCAGAGAGGCAATAGATTATATCCGAAGGCGCCCAATTAAAATTATGTCTCGGTCATATGAATCTCAACACCAAATAATAGTTAGAATCTGGATTGATGGGCCACTTCTCCTATTTGATATTTTCCTGACATTCCAACCTAAAACTAACTAATTCTTATTTATTTCCAAAGAAGAGGTGAATACAACAATATGATCTATCAAACTGAAAGCGCATGTTTACTCTCAAAGGGGGTGAATGAGAGATTTTTAGAAATTCTTTAAACTCTGATGAATTTGACGAAGATTAGAGTGAAGAAATAGAAACACAAAGGCGACTAAGTCATCACAGCATCAAAGTACATGCAATCAGGATACATAAGAGTGAAGAACATGCAAACATACAATCATACACGCATGAAGAAAATGAACTGGGAAACGAAGGATAGTGCCGGGGATATATCCCGTGGTGTCATCCGTCGGGAGTATGACCCGGCCGGACTTGGCGACTCACCAATGACCCATCCGGACTTGGCGACTCACTAAGTGAGCCGCCTAGATTTCTCGACTCACTAATGACCTGGCCAAGCCTGGCGACTCATGGGTGACCTGGAAGGTGGGTCAGATGAAGGACAAGGCCCAAGGCCTAGAAGGTGACTTACAAGAAGAACGGCTCAAGGTACGATGTCCGGTGGGCCGGCTTGAGAACGAAGGCATAAGGAATATTTCCCTTACAAGGGAAGCAAGACTAGGATTCCACTTGTAATAGAATAGTCCTAATCCTACTAGGACTCCATATTTAACTCGCCCCTCTAACTATATAAGGAGGGGCAGGGCACCACAAGAGGGACAAGTTTTAGACATACAAGTCTAGATGAGACAGGCAAGTGAATAGCTCTCGAGGGAGAGGTAGCGAAAGAGCACCCTTGTAACTATGAGCATCATGATGAATATCAATGAAGCAGGATGTAGACTTTTACCTCCACCGTGAGGGGACGAACCTGGGTAAAACCTCGCGTCTCTCGTCCCACTCAACCCCTCTAAAGCTACCACATAGATGTGGTGGCCTCACGACTAAGTGCTCACACAAGGACATCTGCTATGACTGGTGACATAAAATGTGCTGCCTAGTCCCTTCCATTAGATCGGTCTTTTGGTTGCATTGGCTAGAGCATGCACTTCTACATGGTATCAAAGCCAAGAGGTCTTGAGTTCAAGGCCCGACTGGTGCAATTATATTAGAGCCCACTTTCGGTCCATGTTTAGGCCTGAGGGAGCCACACGTAAGGGGGGGGTGTTGACGTATAATGTGCTGCCTAGTCTCTTCCGCCAGATCGGTCTTTTGTTTGCATTGGCTAGAGCATGCATTTCTACAATGACAAAACCACGACAGTTGGCGCCCACCGTGGGGCCACGCACAGCGGTGTTGTGTTCTTGGAGGAAATTCTTTAGGGATCAAGAAGGTCGCGATGTGCTGTATGAAGAAAATGAGGCGTGGAAGGATCTACCTCGTCAACGAGCAGTTGGAACAGTGTGTACAAGATGTGCTGGATGAAGAAAATGAGACTGAGATTGGGATTTTAGAGTTGCATGTTGTACGGCCATGCTGATCCGCTGAGTCCAAGACAAAAGTTTTTTGGTGACGGCAGCCTTTAACGATCTGTCAAGTCATCGGCTGATGGACGAGAAATCTCCGCTATTGCGATAGAAGTCGTTCCATATGAAAAGGACAATCAACAAAGGGTCAAACCACTGCTCACATCCGGTGATCCGAAGTCAATGAAGTCACGGAGACTGACATGAGTGTGGCATACTATGTGCCTGCCCACAGTCAGATCACAAGTCAACGAAGAAAGCATGTCCCAATGGAGAGGTGCTGTACAAGGGGGCAGTAGTTGTCCCAAGTTTTCCACTTCTCCATGTTCGCGGTTCCTAGACGTCAAGTCCTAAGGGAACAAACTATTACTGCTGCTACTTTTTCCTTGACGTGAAGACTAATTAAGTTCAAAAAAATACACGAGGGGCATCTTCGACTCGTACGTGATCTGAAGCCAAAATCGGTTCTTTCCTTTGGTCAGCCCCGATTGATACATGCACACAAGGAAACTGATTCAACAAATATGGAAAATTTTCTACGACCAGCCACGAGGCGGAAGCAGGGAGGGACTCCGCCGCGACAGCTTCACCTCGCAGAACTTCCTCCTCTACTGGTCTCTGTCGAGCCAGCCCAGAGCCACATCCTCTGCCAATCTCCGCCTCTTCACCGCCGAGCAGCCTCACCGAGCCGCCCCCGTCGAACTGCCGCCTCATTGCAAGTTGTCGTCGCTGCCCCGCTGGGTCAGTTCGCCTCACGTTGGGTTCGAGCTACCGCATCACTGCTTCCTATCGCGCCGAGCCGCTGCTATGGCCACGGGCCTGCGTCCAAGTCGCCGAGCTCTGTCGGCCAGCCGTCTTGCCTTTGCGCCTGCCTGCCCGTCTCCCGAGCGTCCGTATAAGCTGCTCCCCTGCGCTTGCTCCACTGAGGACGAGTGGCCACGACCCGGTTGCCCTCAGAATCACCTCTGTGCTTTACTGGGGGGGTCGCCGGCTGCTTCTGCTAGACTTTGCCTTGAGCTCCCCCATGGCCTCAAGTTGCCATAACCACATCTTCATCGTTGTGGCTGCGCCTCAATGACCTCAAGCAGCATCTGTCGTCTTTCGGTGAGCCGCCCATTTATGCATATGAGCCACCACTGCTCTACATCTGCTGCGGTCTGCGACACGGCCGAGTTGCTGACCTGCTCGACTATAGTGAGCGGCCATGCCGGTTCTCCTCGTGCCACCTTTGTAGTGAGCCGTGCCGGTTTGTTGAAACCTCCACTTCGCCTCCACCTTAGTTTCACTCGAAGTCGCCACCACAAGTCGCCCCCGTGGCCTTCAAGCCGCCTTCGCCATGAGCCCCGATGGAGTATTTTCTGCTGTGGCCCCGGCCTGCTGCCACCGCCTCTGTAGCGAGCCGACCACCGCCCACTAGTAGAAAAATGGCCTAATGTGAAACACATTAGTCCTGGTTTGTAACTGAACTGGCACTAAGGTGAGAATTAGTGCCGGTTCCAGTGGCTAGGCGGGCGACACTCATTAGTACCGGTTCATGGTGAATTTTTAGTACCGGTTCGTGCCATGAACCAGTACTAAAGAGGTGGTGGCAGGCTGTTGTCAGGCTAGGGCCCCACCAGCACCTTTAGTACTGGTTCAAGCCACAAACCGGTACTAGAGTTTTTTACTTGATTCTTTTTGCAGCGGTTTTTTAGTCCCACCTCGCCAAGCGGTTTTTTAGTTGATTCTTTTTGAAACTTCAACCTTATTTTCAGTCACCTTGATCCATTTAGAATTTGTCGAGTGAGCTCATTCTGGGATGCCTCAAGTGTTGAAGTGGAACGGACTCTTTGGCATGATTGACTGTGCTACCGTCTCCGGATCTAACGGGATCAGAAATTCTGGAAAGCGCGCGGGGTGGAGTGCGCCACGGTAATCGGGGCGGATTTGGCAAGGGCGCCTCGATTTTTGTGCTGGCTTTTTCGCCACGTACCGATCGAGCGGCTGTTGCGGGATTTGACAGCATTTTTTGGGGCCGCATGTCAGTCACTCGGAAACGGGCAAATAAAAGACTCTGCGGCCGGTGCGTCTGCACAACGTTCCCCATTCTCCTTCTCCTTCCTCTGTTTCCACACCTTGTCTTCCGCCACTCTCAACACCACTGCACCACTCCTGAGCAGTCCACGGCGATGGGGAAGGACAAGATGGCGGCTCTGGAGCACGCCAAGAAGGCGACGGCGGCGGCGGCGGCGGGGAAGCCGAAGGGCAAGAAGACGAG